>NW_028234423.1:19910300-19912800 GCF_977035675.1 Penaeus japonicus | reverse complement strand
TACATTCTAAAATAATATTTGCAAAAGAAAAAGCTCAATATCTGGATCAATATCAACACAAAAGTATCTCAGGTACAAACAATAAATTCTTTCCACTTGACATAAATAACCCACATATCACAACTCACCAGTATTCATGGAAGTCAAAGGTAACAAAAGAGAGGTCAGCTGAGTCGAGCATGAAGATGTGATTCAAGTAGGCATCTGCAATGACCTTCTCTTTTCCTGTCTGCTCTACTAGACTAATGCATGAGACGTGGTCATAGCGCGATACTTCTCTCTCGAAATGCTTCGTAAATGCTATGCTTGTTTCAGAAGTGTCTATTGAAAAAGATGAAATGGAATCATAAAAAATGGCATCACTTTTATGTTGATTAGCACTCCTAGAGATGTAAGCTTCAACAAGCATCCTTAAATGCATTTATAAATATCCCTCTTATTTTGCATATCACAAAACTAAAATATATCATGTATAAAATCAATTGTTGCACTTCAGGGGCAAAAATATACAAAGTCAAATCTTAAAAAAGAATAAATATATAGTCAAAGCAAAATATACATATCATTTAGAGGAAAGAGAGCAAAACTATGTACTTACCTCGATCCAATCTTGGAGGCGGGCGGTACTTATAACCTGGTTGACTCCAGTAGACAGGGACAGACCCTCGAACCTAAAAGGGCAAAATACATTAAATCAATTTTCTGACTCATATTTAGAAAATGACTGGCCTACTGCTAGCATTTCCTAAAGAATATCAAGGATCCTGAGTCACGTATCTGAACCTCGAAAGTAATATTCAGGTTTATGATTCAGTGGAGAAAATGGAAATTATATGGAGTGCCCCTACTACATATTAATCAATGGGGTAAATTTTAACAAAATACCCTGCTTATATCTTTTAACCCAATAAATATAAACAGTTGCAAATGAAGAAGTAAAAATGAGGTTCACTAACTGAAGACAATCAACCATATGATTACTTAAAAGTGAAATGGTAAGTTGGAAACTTATGTGTATTTTCCACTTTTGTCTCCCTTAGATGATACAGTTGTAAAATAGCTGAAACACTTCACAAATCTTACTGTCTCCTTCCATTTCCTCTTCCAAATACCACCAAAACACGACACACATCCAACTCACCTGTACAAATGCCACTCTGTGATGGGAGTAGGATACTATCTGTTCTGTTTCCACATAATTGGCCACGTGACCCTCTTCATCCACTCCCCGCCTCTTATATCTGGTTCCCGCTCGGTGACGACTTCTCCGCGATATTAAGGTTAAGGTGTAGTGATCACGACTCTAGAAGTTTTGAAAAAAAGAGGAGAAAATTATAGCACAACTATAAAATCAATTTAACCGGCCGATGACCGACGGACACTTTCGTACGTTTTTTCCGTGTTTTCGCGCCACCGCGGATAACGAGATTTCTGGCCGGGGCCGCTCGGAGGGAGCGGCGAGCGGGCAGCCGGCTCGAAATGCAAATGCCCGAGAATCTCGATGCGGATCGGTGCGTTCGAAAACCTCCGTATAGCGACGACCGCAAAAAGGAAATGGCCCCCAGCGTGAATGGGTTAACAAGAATTTCATCCTTATGTAGAGGATACTGATCAATGATAATTCTTATTTTCCCTTTTTTAAGAATGTAACATTATATCTTATCATTTTTCTATAACATTCTCACAAAATACTTTATAAACAGTGTGCCAACAATAAACTAGATCATAACTTTTACCAAAATTCTTTAGTATTTCAAACTCATAAAGAAGTTACACACCTTATCTACTGAATCATCTGGTGAAGATATAGGGGCATCTAGAGGTACTGCCTCTATCTGCACAAAACCCTGTATAACCGGCACAATCCAGACATCAAAATTTAATCCCTGGGAAGCAAAAAAAAATTAATCTGATTAATAAACAAACTAAAACTAAAAACTATAAATAAAGAGAGAGGGAGAGAAAGAGGGAGACAGAGAGATACAGGGAGACAGAGAGAAACAGGGAGACAGAGGGAAACAGGGAGACAGAGGGAAACAGGGAGACAGAGAGAAACAGGGAGACAGAGGGAAACAGGGAGACAGAGAGAAACAGGGAGACAGAGAGAAACAGGGAGACAGAGAGAAACAGGGAGACAGAGAGAGGGAGGAGGGAGGGAGGGACAGAGGGAGGGAGGGAGGAGGGAGAGGGAGGGAGGAGGGAGGAGGGAGGGAGGGAGGGAGGGAGGGAGAGGAGAGGGAGGAGAGGGAGGGAGGGAGGAGGGGGAGGAGGGAGGGAGGGAGGGGGAGGGAGGAGGGAGGGAGGGAGGGAGGGAGGGAGGGAGGGAGGGAGGGAGGGAGGGAGGGAGGGAGGGAGGGAGGGAGGGAGGGAGGGAGAGAGGGAAGGAGGGGGTGAGAGAGAAGGAGAAAGAGAAAGAGAAAGAGAAAGAGAAAGAGAAAGAGAGAGAGAATGAGAGTGAGAATGTCTAAAAGTAAGGAATGATATTGCACACCTATACATT
>NW_028234423.1:19892800-19905300 GCF_977035675.1 Penaeus japonicus | reverse complement strand
CTTTCCCGAATTCTATATTATCCACCATTTCCATTTTTCACTCATTCTTCCACACTCCAGCCCTCTCACTTTTCCACTCTCCCATTCATATACTTCCAATTATATACTAGCTCCCACTACCACTTCATCCTTCCATTTTCCACTTGGAAGGAGAGGGGAGAGGGGAGAGGGGAGAGGGGAGAGGGGAGAGGGGAGAGGGGAGAGGGGAGAGGGAGAGGGGAGAGGGGAGAGGGGAGAGGGGAGAGGGGAGAGGGGAGAGGGGAGAGGGGGAGAGGGGAGAGGGGAGAGGGGAGAGGGGAGGGGGGGGGAGAGGGAGAGGGAGAGGGAGAGAGGAGAGGGGAGGGGGAAAAGGGAGGAGGAGAAAGGGGAGAGGGGAGGAGGAGAGTTTAGAGGGGAGTAGGATAGGGGAGAGGGGAATAGGAGAGGGGAGAGAGAGGAGAGAGGGAGAGGGGAGAGGAGAGGAGAAGAGGAGAGGAAGAAGGGGAGAGGGGAATAGAGAGGAGGGAGAGAGAGAGAGGAGGGAGAGAGAGAGAGGAGGGAGAGAGGAGAGAGGAGAGAGGAGAGAGAGAGAGGAGAGAGGAGAGAGAGAGGGGAGGAGGGAGAGAGGGGAGAGGAGAGAGGAGAGAGGAGAGAGAGAGAGGAGAGAGGAGAGGAGAGGAGGAGAGGGAGAGAGGAGGAGAGGAGAGGGGAGAGAGGAGAGAGGGGAGAGAGGAGAGAGGAGAGAGAGGAGAGAGGAGAGAGGAGAGAGGAGAGAGGAGAGAGGAGAGAGGGAGGAGAGAGGAGAGAGGAGAGAGGAGAGAGAGGAGAGAGGAGAGAGGAGGAGAGAGGAGAGAGGAGAGAGGAGAGAGGAGAGAGGAGAGAGGAGAGAGGAGAGAGGAGAGAGGAGAGAGGAGAGAGGAGAGAGGAGAGAGGAGAGAGGAGAGAGGAGAGAGGAGAGAGGAGAGAGGAGAGAGGAGAGAGGAGAGAGGAGAGAGGAGAGAGGAGAAAGGAGAAAGGAGAAAGGAGAAAGGAGAAAGGAGAAAGTAGAGAGGTGCAAAGATGAGAAATGAGATGAATGAGAGATGAGAGATGAAAGATGAGAGATGAATGATGAGAGATGAATGATGAGAGATAAAAGATGAGAGATAAAAGATGAGAGATGAATGATGAGAGATGAATGATGAGAGAAGAGTGATGAGATAAATGATGAGAGATGAATGATGAGAGATGAATGGTGAGAGAAGAGTGATGAGAGATAAATGATGAGAGATGAAAGAAGAGTGATGAGAGATGAATGATGAATGATGAATGATGAGAGATGAGAGAAGAGTGATGAGAGATGAATGATGAGAGATGAATGATGAGAGATGAGAGAAGAGTGATGAGATAAATGATGAGAGATGAATGATGAGAGATGAATGATGAGAGATGAGAGAAGAGTGATGAGAGATAAATGATGAGAGATGAATGATGAGATGAGAGAAGAGTGATGAGAGATGAATGATGAGAGATGAGAGAAGAGTGATGAGAGATGAATGATGAGAGATGAATGATGAGATGAGAGATGAGAGATGAAAGATGAGAGATGAATGATGAGATGAGAGATGAGAAATGAATAATGTTATAAATGATGAGAGATGAAAGATGAGAGATGAGAGATGAGAGATGCATGATGTGATGAATGATGAGAGATGAGAGATGAATGATGAGAGATGAGAGATGAGAGATGAAAAAGTAGAGAGGATATTGGTAGCCCCTTAGCCCTACCGCTGGCACCCCTTCACTACAGCTCAGACAACATATAACATTGTGAAGCATAAATCTGGTTTGTTAGGTGTAATAAAATAAAGACCATTGCTGAAAATCTTAAATTTGTTGAATATCAAAGCAACATTTATGGTACTAACACTCACATCCCATTGCATTGGTGCCTCAGTATATACTTATAAGCTAAATTGTTAATCAAAGAATGAGACAGAGGAGGGAGTAAGGAGTCAGTTAAAGGGACAATGATATAGAGGGAGAGAATGAAAGAGAAAATGGGATAAGAAGAGAGAGATTAACATCTAACAAAAAATAATATTTAAATGATTTCATTACAATATTAAGCTGAGTGGAACAATATCACTTGGAGAGCAGAGGAAGCAATTAACTATGATAATCAATTTTCTTATCCAGATAAAAAAAAAAATAGACCTAATCCCAATGGAATTGAATTCAAATATTTCAGTGTTCCAATCTCACACGTTAACATATTATATGATGTATTCCAAAATGAAGATACAGTAATACTAATCTTAGTAACATCTGATGATAGTGAAGATAGGGGTACTAATTTTAGTCACATTTTTTTTTTTTTTTTTCTTTGAATCTAATCATTCCCTCATCTGACCCTTTCTAGATTTTCTCTAATTTCATGGATGGCTGGAAACGTGAGCTGTGATAATATAAATATTATGACATTAATCTGATGATTTTCATCAAATTTAACAAATATTTATAATTAATTGAACTCTTGCACCCTACTGTTATATCCAAGTTAAGATGTACTTGTCACTGTAGCAAATATCATGGTGTTATTATACTAAATAATATTAATTTGTCTATCAACAAATATTCATATCAATGCAAAATAACAAATAAATTAATTAACCCTTTGATGATGGTGCGTCACACCCGTATGACACGGCTAAATGCCCGACGATGGGGCAACACACCAGTGTGACGTTCCCGATGCAATATTGCATAGGCTCGGCATAGGGGGTTTCCACTTATCGCTGGGCCCGTCGGGATAGGGTTAAGATAAAAAAAAATTAAAAATAAAAAACAAAAAATCTATATAAGGTATAGTGCAGATATCTTGTTAAAAGTATCAAATATTTGGTACTATTATTAATTCAAAAATTTGAAGAAGCCCATTAAAAGAAATTCCAAACAAAGCACAAAATTCAGCATGAGCCACTAACGGGTCTCATGCTGGAACTTGTACAAGTAAAGTGACTAATTCCTAGCTAGGAGAAAACCATCTAAACTCATTAAAAAAAAAAATTCTTCTAAAACCTGACCTGAGAGATAAATTCAACTAAAACAGACTTTAAACATCTCAAGAACTACCATCTAATTTTTTCCTTTCCTCCACTTTTCATGATGCCTGTCAATTGCATCCACAGAGATGCACCGGAACAGATGGTTTAAATTAAGAATCGACACTTCTCAGTGCCATAAATAAGAATAATAAAGAAAAAAATGAGACCCTTCAGTCATACTACAAATGTCTACATAATAAAATAAATCTATAAGTAATGAAATTAAAAGTAGTGTGTGAAATAGTAATTCTGGTACTAAATGGCATATTCAATTCACACAATCCCATCCTTTAGCCTTATATCTCTCCCTTATCTCGTCCCCATACCAAACTCTTACATAACATAGAGGATAGTTCCCTTATGGTATATCATTGTCTTTTTATTATTTATACATCTAAATGAATATTTCCTTGTTTTCTATGAAAACCTATGCCATTTATTGCTTCATATGTGTTTTATTTGCCTTTCCTCCAGCCATAACCACAATAACATCATGCCCTCCTCTCCGTCAACCTTTGTTTTATGTTGCCTCATGATCTATTAGTTCTTTTTACTATTCATATATTTTCATGAATATTTCACTATTTTCTATGAAGAAAAAGTTCTCTTTCTTGCTTTCATTGTGCAATATTTGCATGTTTTATACATGTTTTATAAGCATGGTAGCTTATTTCCATTTTCCTTTCTATATGAGTAGTAACTGCAATAGCTTTTTTTCAAAATTGATACTCCACTGTGCAGTCTGCATTTCATATATAGCAATAAAATACACATTTCCTGGTGTGAAAATTTGAGCCTTTGAAATACTGGCGGTCAAAATTGGCTAAGCTAGGCTAGGCTAGGCTAGGTCAAGTCAGGTTAACTAATACAGCATTACATTACATTATTGTATTATGTTATTTTATGTCAGATAATCTTATGTTAAATTACATGTAATATAGCACAATATTGAAAATAAAGATCATTAAATTACATTATAGAAAATTCTAAACTTTGGGTCAAGGTTAGAGGTATTTTTTCCTTTAATGACCTACATTATTCACATGGAAACTAAGACACTTTGCATCTATGACATTTCTACAACAAATCAAAAATAACCTAGTGAATAATTATAGAAATATGATGCTCATAGCAACTTCGTATAACTTCAACCTTTACAACTACCTTATGCTTTTTTGTTTTAGTTGCAATGCAGTTATTCAAAATATATATATATATATATATTATATATATATATATATATATATATATATATATATATATATATATATATATATATATATATATATATATATTATATATATATATATATTATATATATATATATATTATATATATATATATATTATATATATATATATATATATATATATATATATATATATATATATATATATATATACATTCCTAAAAATTTCAATTTGTCTTTTTATGATAATCAATAGAAACTATTCTTAAATGAACAGGTCACTCATTGGCATGAATGGTTTTATTTTATTTATTGTTCTAAGCTTCATGAATTTTCACTGCTCATAGTAGTTCAGAGCTGTTTGTTGTATCACAAAGATGTGTGTGTTTGCTGTATATAGCAATGTAGTGTACATACTGGCAATGCACCTATGAGATTCACTGTCAAAAAAAGAAACCACTCCAAATTGGAATAGATTTTCTGGGGCAATCATAACAATGTTTAACAATCTATCAGGTATCAATCACACATAATTGAGATATAAAAAATAATAATCAAAATAACTATAGGGAGAATTCCAAATTCTATTCATAAAACAGTGTAAATGAACATTTTCAAATACATAACAAATAGTATTTTATAGTAATAACTGTGTTTCTCAAATTCCATGATGAATGTTTACAAGATATCCTAAGTGGCTTTCAAAATAAAACTTGTTTTCTCATGATCATACTGTCTGCAACTTTCTGGAGTCTCTGATGAAAGATCCGCAATCCTAAGGTTCAACCAGATAGTGGTATAGTGGTAAGCAAACATGGCACTTAACCCCAAAAAATTCCAATATAAATGGCATTATAGAGCTTGGGAAGACTCCTTACTACACAATAAACTACTAAAGAGGTCTCTAAGTAAAATTTTGCCAGACTGGGTATAATTGTAAAGAGAAGATGTCTGTTAGCCTTTTCCAAAGCACCAAAGGCCTGTGACAGAGATGTGGGATCTCGTTAACATTCTCTAAATCCATCATAATTCAAAAAGGATATAGTTTTAGTTTATTACAATGTTATTTTCACAGAAAATAGTGTATCAAATTGATAAGTCGATGAAATCTAGAGCACTATTCATCTATGACATTTCACACAATTGGTGTAAGAAATATATATATTGCCTGTGAAAGAATCAGTCATAATAAAAAAATTACCCATGATAAATATGAACATGACGCTGAACACCGCTTATATGATGATTAGAAGTTGCTGACCAGTTGCCAGCCAATCAGAATTTTACTGTAATTGCAAGTGATAACCAACATCTAAAAAAATGCTTACTTCTTAAGATCCTCAACAACTATGTTCCTTCTGGGGAATATAAGCAAAATTAACCCTTAACATATTTATCGTCCCTAAACCAACTGTCTATAGCTAAATATCAATAAAAATAAACAACAAAAATAGAGAAAATCCACCTATTACTCTACCATTAAAAAACTGTCCCGAAAATGAGAACATTAAAAGAATTAATAGCAAAAAAATGATAAATGTAATATCCCCATCTTCCATATATGATAAAAAGTTGAAAATAACACATATGGGTTTTATTCAAAAAATAAAAATTACACTAAAGGAATCCAGAAAAGCGAGAGAAAGGGAAAAGGGGAATAGGTCGAGGCAATTCCTTCCTAGGTAGGATCAGCTGATGGACAATGACATGTAAACAAAACCTTTTCACTCACATGTTTTGGCTTGGAACTGGCCCGTTTTCCTGTCACACCAGAGGGAATCCTGGCCCCTGTTGAAGATGTAGTATTTGTCAGTTTGCAACACCTCCATTGCTCTCTGCAACACGTGCAACCGGACAATTGCGGCACATGGGTGGTTATTTGACACATCGATCCTCTACGGCCATTCTGTCCACTCCCCTCTCATGGAGGACGCAGTAAAGGAGGAACTGTGACCTTTTGCGAGATGCTTTTGACTTTTCTTGGGCTCTTGGGGGATGTTGCTAAGTGTAAAATGGCACTCTTTGATTCCCTAGGGAATAATTCATGTCTGTTTCTTCTCGCTTTGATGATAATTAGGGTCCAGTAGGGATTTACTTTATGTTATGGTACATTTAATTGCCTTGATTTATATGTTTCTTATTTGTTTGACTAAATAATCGACATTCTACATAATCCGGTTTATCATTTATTTGTAAATCAAGCACATAAATAAAAGTGGCTTTCAAAGTCTTCCCACGTTTTAATCATACATGGGAATGGACACTTTCCACAATACGCCTAAAAGACCGCCAAGTTCAAAAGGTAATTTTGGTCGAGCTCACAGGGAACTTTGGTTAAAAACTCTATACGCACAATGTCTGAATTTACAAAGTTGTCTTTATGGAAAACATTATAGCATATTGTTTAATGTGAGAATTCCAGGAATCAATGCATTTTTGAATTTATATGAAAAATATATATTGCCTGTGACTGTTTCTGTGTCTCAGATGAATTTGAGAATCTATAAATTTAAGTGTGAAAAACATTGAATTTGAATAATATCAGAACAATGATGGATTTTCATATAACCAACAATGATGATGATCTTAGTTTATAGTACTGATTAAGTGGTGATTTTGCGAACATTGATGGAGATGGCTGGGGTATCAAGAAGGTTTATGACATCTGCTATTATCAGTATTGATATGGTCCTTAATAATACCATTATTGGTCGATATTATGAGTACTTCGGTAATCATAGACATTGATGTCATCAGTACTATCATAATCAAAATTATTACCTTCATAGTTATTGGTAGTGTTATTGCTATTATCTTTATCATTGTTATCAGTATCATCATTATCATTGTTATCAGTACCATCATTATCATTGTTATTAGTATCATCGTTATCATTGTTATCTTTATCATTAATTTCATCATCATCTTTATCATTACTGCTACTGAAACCATTGTTTCCATCACTGATGATTCTAATTTAACTATATCATCATTATTATCATCATCATTACAGTTATCATCATGATCAACGTTATCAGTGTTATTATCTTAATCATCACTGTTATTATCGTTTTCATTATTGTCACGCCTGAAATTACTGAGGTTGTTATCAATATAGTAATCATCAACTTTATAATGACTCATTAATAAGATTATAGGCCTTATCTGCAGCGTCATTATCTGCAATAATTGCCAAAAACTCGCAATAACTTGCTGCCGTATTTCAGATTCTATTGCCAAAGAGCACCACCCGCCCACGCGTACCAACCTATCCTTTAGGGGCGCCAACACGCATGCGCGAACCATCTCCGAATGGCGAAAATGCCAAATATTTCCTGATTTTTATTTTATGTCGTCTCATTTAATCGTTTAAAGAGTATCTCAATGATGGTTTACAACAAAATTTATGTAATATTGAAGTAAGATTATGATGTATAATATACTGCATATTTCGAGACTCCAGTTCATGCGTGAAAATATAAAACAAATACCACCATATGTAGCCTTGATAAATGGGTGATAAATAATTGTTTGAATCCTTTGGCTTGGATTACATTTACTTTTTAACTCGTAAGAAACTGAATTTACTAAGTGTTTGACATGAAAAACATTTAAACAACAACAAAAAGTCTATTGGGTGTATTTTTATGTTCATTCTCAGAGCAGACTGGTAATCAAAGGCTATTGAAGTATATAGTCACAATCAGAGTAAGGCGTTCGAATTTGTTTAGATTTGATGGGCAGCAAAGACTCTCTTCAGAGAAAACTGAAGTAAATCAAGTCGGTAACTCATGTAAAACAATAAAATACCTGAGTTTAGTATTATTTACTGTGATAACCTATAATGTTTGCAAATAATAATAATTTTGTGTGTTGTGCGATATCCATTTTAAACAAGACTTCTATAATACAAGCACAATATGCGAGGATAACTTTTGTTGCAATGAAAATATCATGAAAAGTATAGCATACCTAGGTGAATAAGCCTAGAATGAATTTTGCTTTGATTGATGTGTCATGGAATGAATTCTATATTTACACAAATAAGATCTATTTACTGGCTGCTACTCTGCACAACTAGTTTTTTGAAGAAATAAACTTTTTTCATGCTTAAAGTAATATGTTGTTAACATATTCAGAATCACATTCCGATATGAATTACTAAAGCAAAGAAGAAATGTATTTTATGAACTTAAAAGTGTTTTTCATCAGAAGAAGAAGCAAATAACTGTAAAAAAAAATGTTTTTCAAAGGCGCGCCACAGAGGCACGGGTCGCTCTGTGAGCGTGACGGCTGGTTTTGTTCAAGCGGTACGATACTTTCTCCGTCGTACGTCCGGCAGTGCCCATGAAGTGAAATGATTTCAAGAAATTGCCGCTGCAGATAAGGCCTTATCATTACTATTATCATAATTTTTGTCGTTAATATTGTTATTGCCATTATTATCATTGATGCAACAATGCCCATTATCATTACTATCATTATTATTCTTAATACCATCATTACTATTATCATTATTAGAATATATTCATTCGCAGCACCATGGTGTTAATAACTGATAATCAAGCAAATATGTACCCAATGCCCGCAGCTGTGTCCATGACCTAAAAGAAAGAAAGGCGTGATCAGCTGTCCCAGTAACTAATCAGAAGTCGATAGATAACCTTCATTCAATAAAGTGTCCGCCTCTCATATAAGATTGAAGAGATTAGGCACACGAAGACTTCACTTACGCAATCGAACAATACCAGAGTCGTTGTTTCGATCCATCTTTGTGTTCGTGTTAGGTGATTCTTTAATAGTTTTCGTTTTTTTTCTTCTGGAGAGTTTACAGTAATTTGTGACGCTTGATTCGAGGTTTATTTATCTTGTATTAGTTACTGTTTGAACTATATGGCATGATTATGAAAATCCACAGATTAGGTACCGATTTGTAGATAGATTGTAAAGAAAGAAAAGATAAAAATCACCACGGTGGTCACTATATAGTAATGGCTTGGCCGGATTTGCTATAACAAACACACGCAAGGGTACACTCATATACACATTCATAAATGCGTATGGGCACATACACGCATCTATAATATTGATAATGATTCTGATTCAAATAATGTTTATGACGACGGTCACTAACAGACGGACAAAAAATAGGGTAATTGGAAGAAAAACTGTGTGTTTTTTCTTCGTGGATTTCTTAAATGTGATAGTAGTTTCCGGGTTAATTTTCGAGATGTGTTCCATCAACCTTATGCCATACCCTGGAAGAGCTAATGTTTGACAGGAACGACCATCAAATTCGCCCGAAAACACATCAGAAAATAAAGATTTCCAAACAACCTTAATTTAATCTTACCCAATCTAGCCTAACCCTCCGTACCTAGCCTAAAGTAATCTAGTAGGAGTGCTTAACTTAATCATTGAACCATGAGCGATATATTAGTGCGACGTCTAAGTGAATCATTTCCATGAAATTGCCCCAATATTGTCCTTGTGAAAAGTGTTACTTGCGATGAGATAGTCAAGTATTATATCAGATTTTCGAAGCATTAGACGGTTTTTACCATAGTCTTCGTAATTAATATTTACCCGAAAATAATCGTGATAACATTGATAATGATTGATACTATTTACATGCTGTACTAAGGATATTGATAGTGAGTTATAATAATGATACTACCAACAGTACACAGAACGACGAAAATGATAGAAATTATAATGAAGGGGTAGTCGACAAACCGATACACCATTATACATTAGTTTGTTTGCAATCTTCAACAAGCAAACGCATGAATTACAAGCACTACCACTGCAAAGAGGAAATACATAAATAGCTCTCATTCAATTATTTAAAACACATCCTCTCTTTCTTCAATGTGGCCACATGACATATCCCAAATGCATATATACCATTCAGTTAGTTCTATGACTGATGTTAGACATATATCAATTGGTTCTAAGACTGAAACATATATCTATACTAATCAGATCCAAGACTGAATTTATATATATATATATACATATATATATTTATTTATTCATTCATTTAAAAATTCTACGATCGCGCCGCTTTTACAAAATTTCCTGTCCGCTAATCTTGAAGAACGAAAAGTGTATCGAAAAGAAAATCGTAAATAAATGAACAGAGTTCATTATTAAGACAAATGTAGAAAAAACAGATATAAATGCGTTGAGGAAATCATTCAGTCTCAGTTATACCTTGTGAATAAATTAATGAAGTCCCCGGTAAATTACTTATTATACATAACCCTCGTTGGGCGTTTCAAGGGCTAAAATGATATTGATTTCTTTCTTTTTTTTAACAGAGTGGCTTAGTTTAATATTCAAAACCCTTCTTACTTCAATATTATGAGCCATCCGACAGAGTGGACATAGTAAATACTTGATATCTTCCTCACGCCTTAATTACACGTTTCATATCAAAAGCTTGTTAAAATCTTGAGTTTACTGTTATTGTAGTTTATTATAAAATTCAATACTTATTAAAAGGTGAACAAATCGAGATTGTTGCCGTTTATTCTTAAAGAGATTCTCCTTAGTTATGGTTTTAATACCTTTAAAAGTTTAACAGTTTCCAAGCACAAAACGATCACCCAGCAGATGTAGAATTCGCTGCTTTGGTATATACTTTAAATATATTTTCTTGCAATTTCCCTTACAATTTATCATGAATCATATGTAATGCATATTGCAGAAATAAGGTGTATATCATCCTTCCAGGTCCAAACTATAATATCTCACTATATTTCACACACGACCTTTCTTTACGTTTTCATGGCTCGTATCTCGAACGCCCTTAACATGTAACGACGCCCCCGGTCGATGATAGAGTCCTTATGAACAAAGGGCTTTGTGACGGGTCGTATTTCACAAGACAGGGACCGAGAGCGACGCCTCAGGATATTGTAATGGATGACCGAAGATACATACACGCACGCAAACACACACACACACACATACACACATATATATATCAAATTCTGGCCTATCTCAATAATTTTGTTTCATTCTCTAGAAGTTGAAAAAATACGGATGAATTCGAACATTGAATAACAATCAGTAAGAAGGATGAAGGATGTTCAGGAAAAGCAACTGATGCATAAATAATCCAACCTGAGCTATAAACCATTAAACCAACATATTTTCTTCTCGCATTCCTCATATCGGTTAGAAAAAAAAAACATGACACAACAAAAAGCGGCAATATTTTTAAATATCAAAAGAACCCAAACATTTGGGACAGTATCTCAAACTACATGGCATTTCCCGTATCGCTATACAATAGGATAGAATGCACTGAGCAGGTTCTAGTTCCTTCAAGTGGAACCGTTTTCGAATTATTCCCTCCTGCTCTGTGGTCATCGGCTGGGGAAACAGAGGTCGGCCACGCCTTACCGGAAGTCGAGGATCAGTGAGAGTGGGAGAGTGACAAATACTCATCAGGTACTCATCACTGTTCTTCCCAGCTGTTCTTAAAGCTCTACTCAAACTGACACATACCAGCACGCATGCACGCACATGCATACGTACACGTATGTGCGCAAATAGGCATCAAGCACCAGTCTTACACAACTGTTTTAACTTTGATGAATGCATACTGCGTACATACACACATGTAGGTTCATACATAATTCTGTTAGATAAATGCTATAACATTGTCAACACGTGTTATTTGGGTTAAGTGCCATAGATATAACGTTATCCTGTACTCTTGCTGTATTTTTCGTTTCTTGTCTATTACCTGAGTATCCCTGCCATTACTGCACCATTATTATTTCTACCATTTACCATTCTTTGAACTTTGTCATCTCTCTCTCTCTCTCTCTCTCTCTCTCTCTCTCTCTCTCTCTCTCTCTCTCTCTCTCTCTCTCTCTCTCTCTCTCTCTCTCTCTCTCTCTCTCCCTCCTCCCTCCTCTCTCTCTCCTCTCTCTCTCTCTCTCTCTCTCTCTCTCTCTCTCTCTCTCTCTCTCTCTCTCTCTCTCTCTCTCTCTCTCTCTCTCTCTCTCTCTCTCTCTCTCTCTCTCTCTCTCTCTCTCTCTCTCTCTCTCTCTCTCTCTCTCTTCTCCACATTTATTACAATCTGGGAATATCGAAAGGGATCAAGTTCTCTGAATTTTCATTGCCAGCTGATCTCATGATAAACACTGCAGTTGTTCAAGTGCGTCATCCCTTTCAGTTACCAACACAAACCTACTTGAATCTGAATTGGTTATTGTAAGTAACTGCGC
>NW_028234423.1:19867800-19875300 GCF_977035675.1 Penaeus japonicus | reverse complement strand
CTGTTGCTTCTGCATTTGTTGGTGCTCTGGAAAAGCAAACAAATCACCATAATTGTTCTAGTAAGATAGAGTCAGACTTTCCAGAACATATTTGATAGGTTTGCATGCCTGTGCTGGAGCGCCATAGATGCGGAAGCTTGATTATGTCTTACTGCCATGGCAGTAGCCATCAGTTGACAATGATGATTATATACTTTTTCCATAGTGTGTGCAACTTAAAAGAAATATATGTAATTTATAGTTCTGTTTGGCATTTGCCTTTTAATTATCATAGGGTTTAAATGTTGTTGTTTTTCTCATAACTTGTTACTGAATGGTCATGTATCTGTAGTACTAAAATCACTTTGAATGTTTTTTCTGAAAAAGGCACATGTGTTGATTGGTATAGTATGAACTAACAAGACATTTCCTTCAAAGGGTCCAATGCAGCCAAAGATGGCCCAGCAGGGGAAGCAGCCTCAAGGCCGAGAGGCCCTGCTGAAGTCCTATAATAAGAGGTTAAAGGATGATGTGAAATCCATCCTTGATAATTTCATGGGTATGTCTTTTTTTTTATTTTTAACTGTTGTTGTGAAACTGTTTTTTCATAAATGGGGTATGATGGTTAAATGTGAAATAATGTTGATTATAATTGATAATATTTCATTTTCAAATTAGTTTTAGTTTTTTTAGCTGTTAAACATAGCTTAATTTCCAGAAATCGTCAAGCTTGGTTTGGTTGAGGATGAAAGTCAGATTAATAGAATGACTCAGGTAGAGGAAATCCACTTCCAGATGCAGGTTCGATCATCTAACATGGTGAGTGTATCTGAGGGTAAAGCTTAAGAAACAATGTGATATTAACCCCGATAGACTAGCTTTGTATTTTTGATCTGCTCTGTGCTATGCAGAAAATGGCAATAATTTAATTTATACATTTATTTTATTATTTTTTTTTTTTAAGTAGCAAAGAAGCGTTGAGAATACTAGAATAACATCTGACTATCAGATTTTGTCCCTGAAATGTCATAATTTCTCATACACTTTGCTTGGCAATTTTTTTTCTCATATATTTATACAAAATCACGGACTTTCCTTAACCCGTTCCCGACGGGGCCAATCCGGCTTAAATAGACCAAAATTCCGGGACTCTTAAACGCATAAGCCTAACGCGTCGGGATTCTCGGCCGCACTTTGTCCAGCGCCCCGGGCTGGACAAAGTAACGCGTCCCCGTCGTGTAGCCCAAAAACCACTAGACGTGTTATCTTGTCATCCGTCGTTAACGGGTTAAGTGTATGATAAGCATGCATAACACCAAAGTATTAAAAGATATTTAGTGGTTAGGAAACTATATATATATATATATTTCATGTAATAAATCTGGCTGCATCCAGGGAAGACACCAGCACTAAGGGAATTAATGTTACAATTTTCTGGGGACATTTGTTTATTATTTTATATATATATATATATATTTTTTTTTTCTTCTTCTTCTTCTTCTTCTTCTTCTTCTTCTTCTTCTTCTTCTTCTCCTCCTCCTTCTCCTTCTCCTCCTCCTCCTCCTCCTCCTCCTTCTCTTCTCTTTTCTTCTCTTCTCTTTCCTTTCTCTTCTCCTTCTCTTCTCTTCTCTCTTCTCCTTCTCCTTTCTCTTCTCTTCCCTTCTCCTTCTCTCCCCTTCTCCTTCTCCTCCTCCTTCTCCATCTCCTTCTCCTTTTCCTTCTTCTTCTCCTTCTCTTCCTCCTTTTCTTCATTTTCCTTCTCCTTCTCCTTTTCCTTCTCCTTCTCCTTCTCCTTCTCCTTCTCCTTCTCCTTCTCCTTCTCCTTCTCCTTCTCCTTTTCCTTCTCCTTCTCCTTCTCCTTCTCCTTCTCCTTCTCCTTCTCCTTTTCCTTCTCCTTCTCCTTCTCCTTCTCCTTCTCCTTCTCTTTCTGCTCCTTCTCCTTTTCCTTCTCCTTTTCCTTCTCTTTCTCCTTCTCCTTCTCTTCTCCTTTTCCTTCTCTTTCTCTTTCTCTTTCTCATTCTCCTTCTTCTCCGTCTCCCTCTCCCTCTCCCTCTCCCTCTCCTCCTTCTCCTTCTCCTTCTCCTTCTCCTTCTCCTTCTCCTTCTCCTCCTTCTCCTTCTCCTTCTCCTTCTCCTTCTCCTTCTCCTCCTTCTCCTTCTCCTTCTCCTTCTCCTTCTCCTTCTCCTTCTCCTTCTCCTTCTCCTTCTCCTTCTCCTTCTCCTTTTCCTTTTCTTTTTCTTTTTCCTTTTCCTTTTCCTTTTCCTTTTCCTTTCCTTTCCTTCCTTCCCTTTTCCTTTTCCTTTTCCTTTTCCTTTTCCTTTTCCTTTTCCTTTTCCTTCTCCTTCTCCTTCTCCTTCTTCTTCTTCTTCCATGGACACTAGAGAATTTCATGATTTTAATCAATATTTTTGTCCTGTGTTTTATGTGTGATTACAGTCTGTGTACATTATGAAATTAGTTTATTTTGGAAAATATGTCTTTTTGATTCTTTGAAGATGGTATATAGTATTTAATATTGCTACCAAATATGAAATGCTGTGTTCATCTAATTATTTAACCCATTGGTCATGGTTTAATAAAATATGTATACAGTGGGATTGCGGGTTTACATTGTCTGGTACAGTGCCATCGCCTCTACGACAGACTCTGCAATGGCAGCAAATCATGCCATCTGCTGCTAATAGGTTAAATCAATTAGCTATTAGAGATTTTTCATAAGAAGGCATTGAGGTATCTGTTGATATACATTTGAACTGATGAATTTTACATCAGAAGTTATTATGAAATTGTTCAATATTTTGTCAAAGCCTAAAGTTGGACTTAACTGGAAATTATTTTTCATTAAATTTAGATTTAACCAAGTAAATAATGAAAATCAAAGCCTAATATATATTTGTTCAGAGCATACTTTTAAGTCAAATTCTCAAATTACCTTCTGTCCATATGTGTATTTTGCATGTAATTATGTATTTCATGACATTTATACAAAGAATTTTTACAGGTGAGGGCAGCAGAATCCTTAATGAAATTAGTAGCTGATGTGAAGCAGTACCTAATTCTCAATGATTTCCCATCTGTCAATGAGGCCATAACACAGAACTCAAAAATCTTCAAGTCAAAGAGTCAGGAAGCCGACCAGAAGCTTATGGCTCTAAGGGATGACATGGCCTCCGACTTGTATGAACTGGAAGAAGAGTTTTACTCTTCGGTTTACAAGGAAAAATAAGAATACGTTTTATTCTTTACTTCTCTCTTGCTTTTTATCTATGTCTTTTCCATTAAAATATAAAGTGCTTTTTAAAATTGTTTATTTTTACCTTATTTATATGTGCTACTCTCTGTACGGTACAGTTTTTAACGGATATTGTAGCTTCCAAGTACAATTAGTATTTTCACAAATTGTTTAAAATTAATATCGTACAAGTCTGAGCTTCCATCAAGGATGTATATGACAGTGTTTGATTGGGCAGCTGATAGTACTAGCAATTTTGATTATCATGTAACTCTAAAAGTCAAAGCTTTTTTTTGTAATGGCTATTATCCATAATCCATAAACCAAAAAGGACCTTCTAACCTTGCAAATATCCTTGAGTGAAGTGACTCCATACTGAATGATTACTGGAAACATTAAGGGAAATAAGAACATTTCACTAATGTACATCACTACCCAATAGGTAAATAGTATGACAACCTTTAACTCTTTGGCTACTGAAATCACAAAAATGCAATTTTAAATATATACCCCTTGGCCTAGATAAAATATCTGGATTTGTGAACTGTTTATCTTTTGAATAGTAGTGTCAATCAACAGAAACAAAGTTATTAACCAGAGAAAGTGCACTACTAAAGAAAATCATGAACCAAGGAGAATCTAGAGAACTCAGGAAAATTTCTTTCACCAAGTTGTCACAGAAATCACGTCCCCCTTTCAGGGTATCCTTCATTTTTTATTGCCTCACTTTTAAACATCTTTATATTCTTTTCTCAATTCTTAGGCATTGTTCAGAATGCTTGAACATGTTTTACATTTTAATTTAAGTGACAACTGTTGGCTTATGATTGACAATGATACATGCTGAATGGCTGTTTTCCTGAGGACTTACCCTCCCCACTGCAAATGGTATATAAAGTTTGATTGCTAGCATAATATTTTAGGATAAAAATAGCTTACACAATCAATAGTTTACTGCTTATTGTACTTTGTTTGGTGTCATTTTTTTCTATTTTTTCTAGTTAGTTCATTATATTTTCAACTTAAAAATAATCAATGGGCTGAATTCAAACTAATATTACCTTTGACTTTTACTTTAACAATTGAATATTTTCAATGGTATTTTATAATTCATTGAACTTGGAGTTAATTTATGGTTTGCGTATAGACTGAATACTTGCAAATAGAGGTAAAATTGAGATAATTCCACTACACGGGACAAATTACATCTCTTGCTTTGTCGAGTCATTCAGTCTCATTTTATACCTTTCTCTATATTTGTCACCATGACCTCAGTACAATTTGATCAAACTAAATAAGAGAAAAGGACAGCTACATAAAATATTACACATCAACCAATTAGCTTCTTAGCTTTGAAAGAGGGAGGTGGCTTCTGAGTGGATATGAATACAATGTGCTAGATTTTTCTTCTCGGAAAAATACTTGATGCTGGCAAAAGTACAACAAAAGTAAAAGAGTATAAGAAAAGGGAAAATAAAACATCATATTTAGGTTTTGTCTTTTTTTTTGTCATTTTATAAAGTAAAAGCTAACAATCAGACTGAATAGAAGATCTGATTATCATTAATATTATGATTTTTTTTTTTTTCTGCGTGACTGCATTACAATTCAAATATCATACAAAGGGCAAGAGAAGCATAACAATGTATTTTCAAAAGCAAATCAATTCTTTAAAAACTAACAATAATAACAATAATCGTAATGATGATCATAAATAATAATCATAGTATTTGCTGAACACAGGAAAATAAAAATGATGATAAAATCCATGCTCCAATGTAAAACCATTGCCCTTTGTCGAGAAGAAAAACACTATATCCACAGCAATTTAAAAACACTACATTTACAAAGCTTATGAATCAAATAATAATAATACAAGAAATATTTATAATTAGAAAATAAAAATAAATAAAATTTAAAACTCAACTCTCAGGACGAGCTGCAATTGAAAAATGAAAACGAGGAAAAAGGAAATTAAAAGAAATTGACCTTCACAAATTGCACACAGGAGTAAACGGAAGGCTTCATGACCAGCTAGGGATGAGGACCCTACAAGATCACTTTTTTAATTTTTTCGGCGGGACTTCCATGTTAAAAAGGGACGGAAAAAAGGGGATTACAAAACAAACTTTATGCAACAATAGATAGTTAATTGCAACTCTTTTTTTTTTTTCTCTCTCTTTTTCTCTGTTGCTCAATGAATGATTCTTCTTGTACAGGTAAGTGTCACTGTAAACGCATCTAAAAGAATACATTCTAACAGACGATTCCAAAATATAACAATATAATAAATGATGATGATGATAATAATAATATGACCATAACAAAATAAAAAGTAACATCACCTCTCCAATAGTTCCTGGATTGGTGTTTAACCAGTGAAAGTAAACATTGGTGGAAAAATACTTGCATTGTGACCAGTCTTGGTGAAGAAAAGTGGCAAATATAAGTGCAACAAGAATGAAACCTTTTTTTTTTTTCTTTTCATTTAACAAACATTTTTCACAATGTTTAAGTTTCACTGGATATTTTTTTCCCATTTTTATACATTCACATTTATGAAGACCCAATAACCCCAGGCTTATGTACACCATCCAAAATACCACTGAATATCACCAAAATATGAAGAGATTACTTCATAATACCAAAATAGTAGAACTCTCCTAAACCTAGTGAAGGAAGTTTCATTATACAAACAATCCAATGTACAAGAGTATATAATGTTATATTTACAATATTTTTCATTTCCCAAAATGTTAGTTATGTTAATAATTCGACAAAAGCTGCTCTCACTTTAAAACAAATATATAATAATCTTTCATTACATAATAAAAATCAATAATTTATTGGAAATTAACCCATAATGGAGAGAGGAAGGACTGTACTACAGTTTGACCTCTTTAAAACACTCAATTTTTGAAGTGTTGTTCCCTATCGCAGAAGGGAAAATACAACAAAAGTAATCAAAAATACTCCTGGGATTCTCTCTTCTTTAATGACACTGCCACTCTCAAATCCCTTACTGCTATCCAATCAGGAATGCAATGTGGGAAAAGAAAAAATGGATAAGTCTAGCCAATAAGGGAAGACTTTTACAAAATGGAACTGAGGAGACGGTTGAGAAGAGCAGCTAATACCTTCACATGTAAACCACTTTGAGCAAATCAGTTTTCAAATGACTGAAGGAAAAAAGTCATGATGTCTTGCACTAACAATACTGTTCATTGTCAGCTCATGGTTGTTGGAACACTTACCAGATTAGTCATGCACAGAATAATTACCAGAAAGTAACCATGAATATGTTGAAAACCTGACCCATTTGAAGTCTTTGTTTTCAACTTTCATGCTTTAAAATCAATTTCATATTCCCTGTAGTAAATAATGACTGGGACTTGTGCATCTACCTGCAACATCCTTAATCTAAATATACTCTTGACTAGCAAATGGAATTCACTATATAGTTATGATATCAACTGACTCTTGAACAGGATGCAACCTTGTATATATGTATTATAATAATAATGTGTTACTTGATATTTATAACTTTTAATGGGAATCTTTATCTAATTTGGTTTTATTTCTTTAAGAAAGGAAAAAAGATTACACTAATACATTAGATTTGGAAAACACTGATCAATTCAAAACTGAGATTCTTAAGTATGTCATGTATATTTGGCAAAATTCTTTCTTAATATACCGGTATCTTTGACCCCTAGTCCAAACACACACACAAATAATCATTTAAAAAGAAAGCAGAGAAAATACGGAACAACAGACCATATTTGTGGAATTAATACTGCCTGGGATTTTACATTATCATGTCAACATAAATATAATGATTTTGTTTCTCCAATTTAGACATTTATATGTTTTATCAGCTGAGTTGAAGACAACACCAAGAATAAATGCACAACACATCTGAATTAGCCTTGTCATCACCTCAACCTGCAAATTACTCTATGTAGAATCAAAAAACCATTTTACTACAATAATCAAGAAAAACCTTTTGCTTCTGCATTTCGTACACAGAAAGTATGCTTCTAATCTTTACTCTCCTCTTCTGGTAACAGGATATTCAGTCGTTAGTATTTTAAAGAGGTTTTTCTGTAGAATTAAAAAAAAAAATAAAAAATAAAAAAAAATCCTGTGGATTTATTTGAAAATCATTCATATTCTAATATTTTTTTTTTAAGTCTTTCATTATAATGTTAAGCTTTAAAAAGAAGAAAGATTGAAAAGATGGAGAAAAGAGTTTAAACTATAATTAAAACTTATAATTTTCTTTCTTT
>NW_028234423.1:19855300-19857800 GCF_977035675.1 Penaeus japonicus | reverse complement strand
TGTGAATATGTGTGTACATGTGAATCTGTATGTGTGTGTGTAAATCTGTGAGTGAGTGTATATGTGTAGGAGTGTGTGTGTAAGTGTGTGTGTGAATCTGTGTGTGCATGTGAGTCTGTATGTGTGTGTGAATCTGTGTGTGAGTCTGTATGTGTAGGAGTGTGTGTGTAAGAGTGTGTGTGTGGAGTGTGTGTAGGAGTATGTGTGTGTGTAGGAGTATGTGTGTGTGTGGAGTGTGTGTGTGGAGTGTGTGTGTTTGTGTGTGTGTGCATGTGTGTGTGTGTGTGTGGGCGTGTGTGCTTGTGTAGGAGCATGTGTATAGGGATGTGTGTGTAGGGGTGTGTGTGTGTAGGGGTGTGTGTGTAGGGGTGTGTGTGTAGGGGTGTGTGTGTGTAGGGGTGTGTGTGCATGTAGAGGTGTGTGTGCATGTAGAGGTGTGTGTGTAGGGGTGTGTGTGTAGGGGTGTGTGTGTGTAGGGGTGTGTGTGTGTAGGGGTGTGTGTGTAGGGTGTGTGTGTGTGTGGGGGTGTGTGTGTGTAGGGTGTGTGTAGGGTGTGTGTGTAGGGTGTGTGTATGTGTAGGGTGTGTGTGTGTAGGGTGTGTGTATGTGTAGGGTGTGTGTATGTGTAGGGTGTGTGTATGTGTAGGGTGTGTGTATGTGTAGGGTGTGTGTAGGTGTGTGTCTAGGTATGTTTGTGTGTGTCTAGGTATGTTTGTGTGTGTGTGTGTAGGTGTGTGTGTAGGTCTGTGAGTGTGTAGGTGTGTGTGTAGGTATGTTTGTGTGTGTAGGTGTGTGTGTGTGTGTGTGTGTGTGTGTGTGTGTGTGTGTGTGTGTGTGTGTGTGTGTGTGTGTAGGTGTGTGTGTGTAGGTGTGTGTGTAGGTGTGTGTGTGTGTGTGTGTGTGTGTGTGTGTGTGTGTGTGTGTGTGTGTGTGTGTGTGTGTGTGTGTGTGTGTGTGTGTGTGTGTGTGTGTGTGTGTGTGTGTGTGTGCATAATTAAGTGACTGTAGAAAACTAACATACAAACGTGGTATGGAGGAGTTTCAATATACTGTGTATTTGCCCATATTTTTCTAGGAATAACTATTAAATCTGAACAATGTGGCAAAGAATGATCTGGTGTGTACCAAAGTCAAAATCATAAAGCCTAGTTAATGTGTGGTTGTACAAAAGTGTATGTTTGTGAATGAGCTCATATGTTAGAGACCATCAGCATGTACAACCTATGTGTTTGCCTATTTCTCTTAGTTTATGAAGAGATGTTTGACTGTGCCTTACAAGTCACCTGGCGAATTAACAGACCATCTATTCACTCTTATGCTTGTGAACACAACAAACCATAACATGATAACAATGGGTTTCCAACCATCACAACTTCAGGATTTCACAAGACCACTTTTTAGCTTTAGAGATTCTTGCATCCTCCAATCCATCAATCGAGTGTAGATAACATGGTTTGGTATTGCCAGTTATGAGTCAATGGAGAAGAAACTTTGCCCTCCAGACTGAATCCTTGCTTGTTGGCAGGCATCCCTCTCAGCATGGTAGAAGAGCTATGTAACATATTTCTTCCTCTTTCAAATTACTTGGATAACATCTGTAACATCTGGCTTTGCACCAAAGCCTAAGATGCAGTTCTTCTATGAAAAAAGTAATTATTAAACAATACAACTTATTTTTTCCTTCCCAGTTAAGGGAAATCAAATAAATTAGCATTATTACTGTATAGACTCACGTAAGATCAGCAGAAGTTTTACATACAACCAGGAACACAAAAGATACTTCCTTCCCTTGGCCCTCTCAGCACTCTCTTTTGTTGGATCAAAGGAGACTGGATGAGGGATGTCTGCCTTGCCCCTAGGTATGGAGGCTACCTGAGCGACTATGTTAATTATTCTGATCTGCAAAGGTGTCCATGACAGCGGCTCTGGCCAAGACCACTACCACCTCCTCCTCCTCCATGGTCAGCCTCACCTTGTTGTCGAAGGCCTCCAGGTCCTCCTCGGCCATCCACATAAATTCAGAAAAGTCTGGCTCAGCGTTGGAATTCATCCTGGCACTACCAAAGCCACCACTGGACTGACTCCCGCTGGGGTTGTTACTGGGTAAACGCATGAAGGAGTTGCCTGTAAGTGGCCATTAATGGGCAGTTAGTACTGGTGGGACGACTGCTGACAAGGGAAGGTTTAAGACTAATCATAACAAGGTTACTTAGGTAACAAATACATGTCCTAGGAATAATGTTACAAATGGTGAAGGTTAAATTTAGGAAAAAAAAAATAACACTGATAAATGGAGATGAGAATGTCTAAAGAAACTGATGCCTGAGAAATGCACATTTCTCTTTCTGGCTTTTAGTGTATATGTATAAGCACAATCAATCAAATGTATTTTACTGGATAACTATGAAGTCAATTTTGGTTTTGTCTCATGAAATTAACTAATAAAACATTTCACCATCATCACCATGCCCTTACAACTAAACACAGACAGAGAGACAGA
>NW_028234423.1:19835300-19837800 GCF_977035675.1 Penaeus japonicus | reverse complement strand
CATGTGTCCTAATATAGTTATTGTGACCAGCATGTAATATTACTATTAGCTTAATCACTACTTCAATTACTAGAACTATTACAATATTTTGAATCACATTATCATCATTAGTAGCAGGAGGGTAAGATTTAGTTATTCAGTACTTGTTTTGCGCAGATTTACACATGTGAAACTATTTTAAACAAGCAACGGTTAGAACTGTCAAGAAGGGAAAAAAAGGAGAGAAAAAAAGGCGTAATTGACGTGTTTCAATGCAGCATCTTTATCGGAAATACATAAAATCATTCACACTCATTCACGCCTTTTACTCATCAGTCTCAATAAGGCTCCGTTTATGCCAGACCTCTTGAATCAACGGCGAAAGAAAGTAAAAGTTTCAGACGCTATAGGGAGGGTTATTCCACGGACAAATTTCAACACCTTCGACTCAAGACCTTAACCTTGGCGCGGCGGTTCCGTCCTCTTTTCACGCAGAAATGCCACGACAGAAAATGAGCAAGAGGAAACTTTTATTCCAATGATTCACTCATTTAAAACCAAGGACTCGGTGGGGAGGGGGGGCAGACAGAGGAGAATTCACTGTTGCTACTATTTCTTTTTTTAGTGTTCAGTGGAAATTTTATAATGTTACAGCAGAATGAAATTATGAATTGATTATATTATGGGCAAGAGGGGTAGAAATATACTTACAGTCGACATGAAGGCGATGATTTATTGTTAGTTAATCCGCTTTATAAAACTAGATTAGATAAACACAAAGTTAATCTAGTTGAATGGTATACAACAACACCAAATGGCTTCGTTAGCTTGCTTAGATATTTAAGACAGCGTACCTATTCATACCATTGACTCTCAACATATCACCGACCATTACAGTTAAAGGTACCACAAAAGCAAGATAAACAAACATCATTACGAAAATACAGACACGCTGATAATTATCTAGTATATCACAATAGAAACAAAAAGACCATCATTGCCACCTTCTCTAACAATAAACATTGTTGCCATGATCACCATCGCTGCCACCACCATTACAACCATAGCACATGGTGGTGTCAGAAGCACGGCTGTTAGCGAGAGGTGGAAGTTGACCGCATTTGACGGCAGATGGCAGCAGTCAGAGGTCGGGAGGACGGAGAGGAAGGGAACGTCAGTGAAAAAGGAAAAAGCGAAAGAGCGAGTGCTAGTGGGTGTGCATCGATGCGTTTTATTGCATTTTATCATTGTTATTGTTATTGCTGATGTCATTTACGATTAATGTTATTATTCGTAGTAATAGTAGTAGTGGTAGTAATATTCTCATTATTATTTTTGCTATTATCAATATCATTATCGTTATTGTTATTATCAATATCTTTTATTTTTTGTTGTCCTTGTTATCATTTCATTGTAATTACCATTATTGTTATCACCATTATTTTGTAATATATTATCAGTATCACTGTTTTATTATCATTATTATTGTTGTTATTGTTATCATCATTATCATATTGATAATATTTTCATTTCTATGATAATAGTAAAAATAATAATGATTGATATAAATATGATAATGATTAAGATAATGATAAAACACACACACACACACACACACACACACACACACACACACACACACACACACACACACACACACACACACACACACACACATACACACACACACATTTACATGCACACATACACACGCAAATTAATGAATATATATACATATATAATATACATATATATATATATATATATATATATATATATATATATATACATATATACATATATATGTGCGTGTGTATGTGTGTCTGTGAGCGCGCGCGTGTATACACACACACACACACACACACATATATATATATATATATATATATATATATATATATATATATATATATATATACATGCATATATATATAGTATATATTTATATATATACATATATACTTATATATACACAAATGTATGTATATTTTTAACGATAAATCCGTAAAGGAAAATCTAAAATGTTATATTCTTCTAAAGTTCTATCGTCGTGGCAATCGCCTACAAGCAACAAGTTGAAGCCGCAATGTTGGTAAGTGGAAATAATATATAACGGATTATGTTATTACAAGAACACTGAGAGGGTGTATGTTCAAAGATAGTGAAGTGTTAATAATCGTTTAGGAGTTTGCGAATAGTTGAAGGTTAGCAGGCGTTTTATTATGTTCCAATTTTCATGCTAAATCTCTTATGACAACTGTACGAGATACCTTGCTATCGTAAACATTAATAATTGTTTAAACCAAAGAGGTGGCTTCCCTTTCGCGTTGCCTGAGTTAGATGAAGAAAGAGCAACAGACATTTGTTTTCTATTGTGTAATTGGGTCACCACGATAAAACACGGAAGTATTGATCTGTACACGTGTTTCTGATGACGCACACTATTTCGGGGACTGTAGATCGAACAGGGTGAGAACTAAAACCGTTTTGTTTCGTGTTAAAAATTGAAGAGGTTTGGTTA
>NW_028234423.1:19807800-19812800 GCF_977035675.1 Penaeus japonicus | reverse complement strand
GTCATTGATTTGGCACATTCCCAATGAGTGCCTGTCTAGGGTGTGATCTATAAATAGGTAATGAATTGGAGTTCATGGAACCCAATATATGTGCTATCAATATTCAAATTGTAGAAAATATATTTAGAATCTGAAAATGTATCATGGAGGAGATTAATAGAAATATGAAAATATTACTTTTATAATAGTAATAAAAAAAATATATTCATATTATGACTTTAGGAAAGAAGAGTTAATGAAATAGGTAAAGAAAGTAGAGTATGAAAAATTATTATAAATAGAGCAATAATATGTAGGAATTCAGATGACAGTTGCTAGCTGCCTAACAAAAACAGAAGGTAGGCATGAAATGACAAGTATGTTCATGTGTGAGTTAATTTAAAGAAGCTCAGGTATGGCTGTTGCAAGAGACCTATCAGTCAGTCATTGATGGATGGTGTAAAGGAGAACAGGGGAATTATTGAAGTCTTGATAGTCAGTGATTGTGGGTTGAAGTTTTGTTAAAAGACAGAGAAGAAAATATTGGAAAGAGAGAATGAATATGACAAGGAAGAAAAATGAAAGTATACAGTAATGAATTTGAAAGGAAAGATAATTTTTTCCAAAGCTCGTTTTGTCTTGATAGCATGTTGAACACCTACAGAGGAACAGCACAATAAGAATGCCAAGAGGAAAAAATGTGTTTATAAATAGCGTGATGCCCCTCACTCTCTTTCACAGCAAGAGTAGGGAACCTCCAATTCAGGCATGCTAGGAATTTACTCCTGTGATTTTGTGGGTTTACACTATTTGTCTTGTTTTTTAGAACTTTTTTGTGACAGTATGATTATATACATATATTTATATTTATAATGTAGTGACAGTTATGTTGTTTATATTTACATTGAAATATATGTATATTATATATATTTTATATATATTAGAGAGAGAGTGGGATAGGCAGATTTTTCTCTAATTCTTGGGTTGTTGAAAAGTTATGCAGGTCAAAGAGTTACCAGAAATAACACTTTTCATTTATAGTATATTATAACAGTAGACTACAGTCAGTATGTGATGTGGTATCAAGTACAGTGTGTGTGTGTGTGTGTGTGTGTGTGTGTGTGTGTGTGTGAGTGTGTGAGTGAGTGAGTGAGTGAGTGAGTGAGTGAGTGAGTGAGTGAGTGAGTGAGTGAGTGAGTGAGTGAGTGAGTGAGTGAGTGAGTGAGTGAGTGAGTGAGTGTGAGAGTGTGAGTGTGAGTGTGAGAGAGAGAGAGAGAGAGAGAGATGTGTGTGAGTGTGTGAGATAGAAGAGGTCGTTTGTTTGGTGTATAGTTTTTTGGTAGTGTTGTGTGAGTGTGTGAGTGTGTGTGTGTGTGAGTGTGAGTGTGAGTGTGAGTGTGAGTGTGAGTGTGTGTGTGTGTGTGTGTGTGTGTGTGTGTGTGTGTGTGTGTGTGTGTGTGTGTGTGTGTGTGTGTGTGTGTGTGTGTGTGTGTGTGTGTGTGTGTGTGTAGAGAGAGAAAGATTTTTTCCCCTTCTTTTCTCTGTTTAAGTATGTAGTAGCCAGATAAAGGTGAAACAGTATTTAATGATATATGACAGCATTTATTGTCATATATCAAAATTCCTGCACATGTACATCATATCTTCAATGATGCAAATTAAAGTTCTGGATATCAAACTATTTTTTCATATTTTCCTCACCACAGGATAACTAGATTTGTTAATTGCTCATTCCCCAGTGTACAAGTTCATCCTTATATGTCTTTGTATCCATTTTATAAGTTGCTTTTAAGTTAGATTTGGTTTTATAGGTTTTATTCCACAATCTCTTGAAATATTTTTGCAAAGTAATTTGACTCTAATTAGTCACGTGTGTCACATTATTCTTAATTTCTTATTCCTTCCTCCCTTTTTCTTAGTGCTGATGTTCCATAACCAGCATTTTTGCAATATGATAGATAGGAGCTAGAGTGAGTGAGTGAGTGTTACAGCATGTTGTATTATGATAGTATGCATAATGTATTTAAAAAAGTACCATAGTAAATGATTTACCTAATTTGTAAATGAGGATCAAGCATTTTTTGTGTATTTCCTTTGTTATTGTTGTTGGTTTTGGTGTTGTGCAATCATTTCATTGCTTTTTATCCAGATCTAATTTTCCTAATCCAATAAAGGCCAACAGAAGCAAACCAACTTATGCTATATGTTCCCATTAAAAGTTGGTTATTTTTGGAGACACTGTGATGGGGGGAGGCAGAGAGATTTATGTGCATATGCTTTTATCATTTCCTTAGATTAATGTCTTGGAAGGAGATACATATCAGCTTGCCAAGAAACTGCCACTGTATGTGCATGAATAAAACTTTCAGCTTAATGAGGATGTTAAAAATAGCTTGGTAAGTGCGTTCAATGTGGACACGTGCCAGGAAAGCTTTTATCAAGTGTTGCCATTACTGGTTATCATGTATGGACTATTTGCAGGGTATGGTTGGAAGAGCAGGACCTGAGAACATGAATTGGTGGTGTTACTAGCATTATTTTATATGTTATGTTTGTAACGCATCATTATTATTGTTATCATTATCATTATTACCGTCATCATTTTTTTATTGAAATAATTGTTATCATTATCATTATCATCATCAAAAATAACATCGATAATTGTAAAAATATTGATATTATGATAATAATTACTTATATTTCTAGGATAACGTTATCTTGATGATAGTAATAATAATGATAATAATCATTATTGTAGTATAGTCATAACTTTATTTTTATTACTTTTACTATCATTTTATTACTTCTATCATTGTTATTGTTATACAGCCATAAATCAACCACAGATTCAGCTGACCCAAACCCATGCTGATGTTCTGTTTGCTCTTCCAGTCAGGTGGAGACATGGGAGTTGTCACCAAGGGTAACCGGACCTCGGGGACGATGTACTCCTCGTTCCGACTCATGCGCCTGTTCTTCAACGCCATACTCTTCTCCCTTGCCATGCTCATTATCCTCGGTAAGTCTATTCTTTGCTTTTCTTTTCTGTTTACTGATTTTCTAATGTTGTTATTCTTATTTTGTTGTGTTTGTTGATGACTGTGTAGTGGAATGAGCTTTATCAGTATTATGTTGTAGGTAAATTAAGATGTGAATTTAATGTGGAATATTATACAAATTCTAATGTTTTGTAGAGTTTTATTTCTAAAACATGATACCAATATTTATTATTTTAATGATTTTGAAATAAAAATGATTGTCATTGTCTTTTCTGATCTTCTAGTTACCTTAAACAACACATGGCCAATGAAAAACACCGGCCACAGCACAAATATCCTGGACAGAACTTTAGTGGCAATGGGGGTCCAAGAACGCGTGTATGCAGTGATCATTGATGCAGGGTCCACAGGTTCCCGCGTCCTGGCCTTCACCTTCTTCAAGAGCCTCACAGGTTAGAATTAGGTTGGCTTTGGCAGTCACGCGCAATTATTTTGTGTATAGTGACTCGACTCAATCGCCAGTTGTATGTATGTTTGTTTGTTTCTCTCATATTGAGAGGAAGTAGTGCTGCTTGTTGGTTTTGTGTGTCTTTGTTTCTTGTGGCAATGTGTATGAGTGTGTCAGAGGAAGAGTGTGTGGTGGTGTAAGTCATTGTACCCCTATTAGCACTGATTATGGGAGAGGTGAGGGCTCTGCATCTTCTTGAGGGGAGCTACTGCCTTCCAGAATTGTCCAGAGTTGGACAACTCTGGAATCATGATTGGACGAATCACCAAAATTTGATTTAGGTTAGTCCAGTCTTTGCAGAGAGTATATGTTAATTTTCACAGATTTATCCTATTAGAGGGTTTTGAATCATTCATTTCTAAAGAAAGACATAACTTCATGTTTGTTATTCCTGTAGAGGAACTTCATATGAAATATACATCAGAAATTGTGCCACTAATCCCCCCTCCTCATATTACACCAAGAAGAACTAGGTAATAGCTTAGCTTGATCCTATTATGAGCAACCTATAATGATTGATGCTTCCCAATAATTTTATTGGAATATTCTCATAATAGCATTACCAGGGATTTGACTTCTTACAGGGAACCATAATCAGGCTCATGGAAGCCCTATATGATAGTACTTCACTATGTAGTCCATGAAGCTAATATATATGATTATAATCAGTAAAGTTACTATGTTATCCATTTTATTATTTATCTTTATGATATTCTTATTATATGTTATGTTTATGTTCTTGCTTGATATTGATATGTATGTTCAGATTTTGTCATAATACTTTAATTATTTGAAGGAATTGCTTAGAGGTTTGTAGAATTCCTTATTCAGCAATTATCCCATAGGCAAAGATAGCCAGGAGTTGTCATGCAGAATTCTCCTCTGCCGCTCAGTATTTGCTATGCAGTTCTGTTCCTTGTACCTCATAATCACCTTGTAATTAAACAGGTGGGAAGTGAATGTGTTTCACCATCTGCTGCAAGTGTTATTCTCTTCCGGTACAAGACCGTCTTTTCTGAAGAGATTAGATATAAAGTAAAAGACAAGGCACACACAAACAAATTCTAAGAACACCAAAAGAAAGAACCATTCTATTGTATCAGATAGACTAACTGTAGATATATAAAGGAAAATGAGAGATGGTTAGTTTACAGGTGTGTTGCATAATTATTATTGCTAAAGGGGTAATTTGATTTATGCAGTTGGATATGTGTGTGAGAGAATATTGAGTGGCAGTTTAATACATGAATGCATATTAGTGATGAATCTAAAATTTTACATTTGTAAAACTCACACTCATTTGTACACTCATTCCCATGTTTATTAATTTACCATTTCTTCTAAACCCATTCCCTTTTTCACTCTCCCACAAACACATACACACTCTCACAAACGCACACCCTCTTTCACGAACATACCCACTCTCACAAACCACAACACACTACACCAAAACACACACACCCACCAAACACACACACACCCACCCCACACACACACAACACACACACACACAC
>NW_028234423.1:19790300-19795300 GCF_977035675.1 Penaeus japonicus | reverse complement strand
TAGGTTGGCCCAGGGGTATCCTGTATACAGTGTAAATAATCTCTGAGTATAAAAGACTTTAGATATTGAAACTACTAGGAAAAATAAGTAGTAAACTGTAAAATTTATGTACCAGTAGGTATATGCTAAACTTTAGGGGGCAAAAATTATAGAAATACTACTAAGTATGGATGCAAATTGAATTTCATTTCATTTTTCAGATTGATATACATTACCAGGAGAACCAAGAATAAACTGTGAAGATGTATATTATTTTTTTTTGTTTTCCAGTTACCTTGGGTTGGGTCTGATGGCTGCCCGCAAAGCAGTCCTCATGCAGCACAAAGGCGAAGATGGAGTCATCCATTCCCCCTGCGTCAATCCAATCATAGATCACCAGTGGAGCTATGGGGGTGAAACTTACACTATCAGGTAATAGATGCTGAAGAGGAGACCTTGCACTCCCCAAAAGGATTATTCACTCACTTTTTTTAGCTAGCTTGATTTTTTGAAGGACTAGCTAGTAAAATGTAGGTAAAGTTTTGATATTACCCTGTATGTGAACTGTGGAGAAACTGTCAAATCCAAGTGACCTGTAACTAGTCACATTTAATTATACCAGTAATACTCACCCTAAAATGACCACAGAAAATATAGAATTAGTTTAAATTCACATTTAAAACCTGGAGGGCCCTTAGAATAGCCCATGTGGCCATGCAAATAATAAAACTATTCATAATCAATCAAATTTTTCAAATGCAAGCATTGTTTATTTTATGTTGTCTTAGCTCATTGCCTGTCAACAACACGTGGTTTGATGTGAGCCTTGTATAATATTTGTAATTTTGTTTACTTTTTTTAGCAAAGGAATTACACCAATATTTTTTTCTTTTTATTTATTCATTTATTTACTTATTTTTTTAATTTTTGCAATGAAAAAAGAGAGAGTAGATTTTTTAAAAATAAATGATAATAAAAATGCATGTAAGTAATAATAGTGTCTGAGAAAATGATACTACACAAATAAGACAATATGTGTGTGAGACAGACATTATTGATCATAGAGGGTACCCTCTGTATTCATATATTTATGTATGGTTGACCAGTTATGGGTTAAATAGTTCAAAGGAGGAGAGTCAACTCCCCCCCCCCCCACCCCACCCCTTTAACTGTGAGTTAGAATTTTATATATATCAAAGTTATGGCCAAACTGTTCACTTCAGCTAAGTTTGAAACCAGTTGGAAGATAAGTATACTGTTTTATATTGTTATTGGTTTTAGATTTATATTAGGAATAACAAAATTAGCTGATTTTGTAAGTATTAACAACTAGAGCATTGAATATGGAAAGTAATTAACAGGCCTACTAGTCATTACTGTAGATCTGTATTCTCATATGATCACATACGTTCTATTACACACCAATTGACCTGATTGGGTTTGTTTTTGGCTCTAATTGGCCTAAACGCTAGGAATTTCCACCACATGAAGGGATATCCTCTCACTTGGCATTACTGGTTTAATGGCTTCCATTTTTTAATTTTTCTACATTTATGATGGTCTTCCTTAACCAAGAAATCTGCCATTTTGCACATACATCTATACTTATTATAAAAAAATAAAAAAAATAAATAAGTAAACATAGACTTTATTTAGGTGTGGCTATCCTCCTAGCTGGTGCGATGGGTGATTTTGCATATAGCGCTTGGCCATGGCCAGTGCGGGCGAATACCCGTAGGCGTTAGGCATATGCTTTTGAAATATCCAGGCGTTTCAACCATTTGAAGCCAAAACAGCCTTGTTAACTAGTTAATCAAATCTTATGTTCTTTCACAAGAAGAACTATATGAAAATCTGATGGATTGGAACCTAAAGCTACACAAAATTAATGCTTCTGTCAGTTCAGTAATCACTGAAAATGTATGCAAAATATTTGTTGTATTCCATCCATTTATTTTTCTTAGCTTCAAGAGATAAGATGCAATTATTTTCTAATTTGCAGAGGTTCTGAGCACCCCAAGTACCAAGAGATCAGAGGTCAAGCTGGTCGTCTGAGCGAGAACCGGCCCATAGCTGACCACAAATCTTGCCTTGAAGCTTGTGCGAAAGTGATAAAAGATCAGGTAAGAAATGTCTTTACTACAGCTTGACTATGTATTATAGAATGTTTGTTTGTTTATTTTTGTTTTATCCTGAATTACACAAGAAAGAGGGACAGGCAGACAGATAGACGCAGACATAGAAACAGAGAGAGACTTACGTATTTAGGTTACATAAATGTTTCTTTAAGGGTCAATATCTTTTCTGTGTTGTTATTATTATACTTGTTCTATTAGGAATACTTTGTAGTGTTTAAAAAAAAAAAAGGTAAGATATTCCAATTTGAGCTTGTAAAGATACAGCACTTCTTCTTTGCTGTAGGTACACTCGCCACCAGAGCTGAGAACAAGAGAGGTGATTGCCTTCAGTTACTTCTTTGACCGAGCTACAGAGCGAGGTCTTATAGGTGAGTAATCCAATAATCATTATTATAGGTTTTCTGAAAGATTTTACCTATGATATCTCATGAGGTACATGCATATAACCTAGGTATTATAACCTTTGGCAAAAATTAAGATATTATTACTGTACATTTTTGGATAATTGGATTAATGTGAGTATATCTTGGTATTCCACTACAGATCCATTTAATGGAGGAGTTCTAACAGTGCAAGAGTTTTTGCAAGCAGCTGTGCAGAGTGAGTCTTATTTCTTTTATGAATTATAGAATTGCATTTTCTGGATTGTGGATAACACAGTGAGGAAAGAACTATTACATTATTGTAGTGAAAAAACGAAAAACAAAATGAAGTGGGAAAATATTTTAGGGGGATTATTTCCAACAGAAATTAAATAAACACAAGCTTGGAATCATTTTTTTTTTTCCTGAAAATTAGTTTTTTTTATTCATTGCTAAATATTTAGTGCTCATTTGTGTTTTTTACAATGTTTTCACATTGAACTTAAGCTTCTTCTTTTTTATTATACTTAGAGCCATCAGAAAAATGTGAGAGGAGGGCTTGCACCTTGTTATATACAAAATATAACCCTATTTTTCTTTGTAAAAAGATAATGTTTGATCCCCTTGTAATTAGATTTTCTCCTTTTAATTTGGAAAATTTTGCTTGAGAGAAAAATAATATTTTTATGACTAATTTCATCCTTCTTCCAGCGTGTAATATTCCTAACTCTGAGCAGCCTCTGGCGTGCCTAGACTTGACATATATCAGCGCATTCCTCACCAGTGGCTATGGCCTCAAGGGCGAAAACACTGTGAAAGTAAGTTGAAAAGGATGATAACCATGAAGCTTTTTAAGTTTTTATGATTTTATATTGAAAAAAAAAAATCATTATTATCATATTTTGATTTACATTTGGTTCATCTTGTGTGAATTCCTCCATTTCTCTGTGTTTTTTTTTAGTGTTTTTTCCCCCTTCATCTCCTTTGCTTTACCCTTGTAACTTCTGTCCTCTGCTACTATATCAGTCTCTCTCTCCTTCTGTCCTTGCCCCCCCTCCTCTCTCTTTAAATTCTCTTGCCTCCTCTTCCTCCTTTGTCTACATTCCTCTTTTCTGCTTTCCTGTCCCCTTTGCCTTATCATTAAATATTAACAGAGGTCTTGATGCATTTCCAGTTATACAAGAAGATTGATGGCTACGAAATCAGCTGGGCCCTCGGCTTAGCTTTCCACGTAATAAATAATGGAATATAAATTTTAGATTTGTGATCTTGGTTGGTGTAATGTGAGAACCAGTGAGTTTAAGCGACAGCCTATTTTTTATTTCTTTTTCTTTTTTACTGGTGTGACTAAATATGGGAAAGCATAATAAAGAAGTAGCATAATAACAGGTTTTACTGTCTGCAGGACGATGCGGTTAGGAATTTTCTTTTTTAAGATCAAATCTGAAGAAGACTTATGATTTCTTTGTGCTTGTGTTTGAGTACATGTGTAATTGTTTGTTTGAATGTTTAATTGTATGTTTGACAGTTATAATCCACAGTATGTTCACATGCATATGTTATATACATACTCACTGGTATGTTTGTGAATATATTTTATGTTAAGAAAATACATTCAAATCTTAAATTTTCCTATTTTTGAGCAAATCAGATGTACTGCAAGGAAGTGAATTTTTCATGGTAAAATGCTGTCGTAAAATATTTTTCAGTGGAATGTGACTACTGGATATCTTGTGCTAAAAAGGCCCTACTGTAAAGCATGCAGGCTTTACTGGAAAGTAATATTTTGGCTTTATTCTCAGGAGAAAGATTTTTTTTTTTTTTTTTTTTTAGATAAAGTTAATGGGATCATTGTTTAGCAAGTTCTAATTTTGCATTATTTTATGTGCAATGACTGGGAGATATAATATCTTTTAGAAATACCTTCAGGTGAGCCACAGTTCAAGACCATTATAAAAGGAAATGGTTCTTGCTTTTTTGTTAGGTAAATGTTTCTTTCAAACACCTTTGTTATATCCTAATTTGTTCATAGGATATGCAGAAATAAGGTATTAAACAGGAGCAATAATGTGGATAAAATAATGATTTTATATGGTCAATTAATTTATTTTATAGAGTTTGTATGCAATTGGACATGCAGAATAATCTTTCACTGTTGAGTTAGGTAAATGGTCTCTGAAACTTGTTCCTCAAATAGATATAAAAGGCCCTCCAGTGAGGACGTTGGACTCGTGAAAATCAAATGGCTCGTTGAATACCGCGTTGAGACTTGTTGCCATTGAAGGTACTTAGAATCAGTTGCTGTTGGATATATTGTTGAAGTTTGCATTGTATTCTTGTTGCTCTGGCTACTGAACTTAAATTGAAAACAAGAGACATGTGCAAGCATTAGCTCAGTAGTACAAGTATTGTATTATATTTTTGGGTTACCAAGTGTTGTTACAGTGAAATGCAGATATTTTTGTTATATTTTGTGATAAGAAAAGCTCGCAAAATGTTGGAAGGAGTGAATATATAGAAC
>NW_028234423.1:19777800-19780300 GCF_977035675.1 Penaeus japonicus | reverse complement strand
CCATTTAGCATCTCTTTCAACATAAGATATTAACTTATCTTTAAAAAAAGTGAATTTATAATCTCATAAGGGTGACATTGAAAAAAAAAAAATAATAATAATAAAAAATAAAAAAATAAAATGAACTTAGATTAGAAATGAGGTAGAGACTCCTTTTCTGAAGCAACTGTTTGCAAATGAGGCACAGCACTGCCTCCATAAGTACAAGACTGCAAAACATCTAGATTGCGGGGAAGGACAGAGAACTGAAGAGTAATAATAATAATAATAATAATAATAATAATAATAATAATAATGATAATAATAATAAAAATAAAAGCCAAGGAGTAGTTAAAAAGATTAAGAAGGCATGAACTACACTGAATAACTGGATCAAAAAGATAAACGACAATGGTGCCCGATTAATTTGAATCTTTAACTGGCCAACTACCTACTAAGGTAGACTGTAAGATCAGAGAATAAAATCATTCAAAAATGGAATATATATATCTTCACTTGTTAGATCTAATTAAACTGTTGTCCTTACTTTACATTACCTGACAGATCTAGCTAATTAAGAAGATAAATATTGCTACAGCACAACTCACAAAAATCATTTATGAATGTGGGCAACTGTCTTGATTAACAACTAATACTACTTCAATGCTTTCAAAATCCGCAATGCAACACTAAGATGATTTCTATCGTTAGCATTATAGGAAAGAAAATTATCATTTACTTTGAGGAAAATGGCATGTGAAGACTTAACAACTATGGATCTTCACAACTATGGATGTAGAACAAGAAAGATGAAGTACTGATTTGATGTATTTTCCTTACAACTGAAAAACCAGACAGGATCATGAGTTATTGATCACTTGAAAATTATTAAATCATAACCACCTACATACAGTGTAATGGTGTGGCAAAAGGTGAACAATGCGTTCTCTTCATTACACCAAGTTTGGTTTGTCTTAGTATGAATCTTGGATGCTTAAAAAATATATACATTTTTCATCTCTCACTTTCATCCAAACCTATTATTGTATTGTTAACATTGATATAACATTCAATGTATATTCCTCTTGTAAATTTCATCTGATAGAGCTAGTTTATGCAAGTGTGAAATGGTTGACATGAATACATACATATACATATAAACATATGCATATATATAAATATATATATATATATATAGATATATATATATATATATATATATATATATATATATATATATATATATATATATGCATATATATATATATATATGCATATATATATATATATATATATTATATATATATATATATATATATATATATATATATATATATATATATATATATATATATATATATATATATATATATATATATATATATATATATATATATATATATATATATATATATATATATATATAATATATATATATATGCACAGACACACTGCAGACTACCTCTACAAATTTTTAAAAAGTAGATCTAAAAGTAACAAAGGTGAAAAAATGCATTCACAATAAAAACTTGCCCACTTAAATACAGTTTAACAAGGATAGTCAAGAGTAAAATCCACCTCTCATACTTTGAACACTCAGAATACAATATGTAACAAGAAAGTGTGACATACAAATTTTCAAGGTATCTTTCTGATCCTGAATCTCAAAAGAGTTCAAAGATGTTTTTTAAAAACAAGAAATCGTTTATGTACACTATAGATTATGTGTGGGTAAACTGTAGCCCACAGACTTCAAGCACGTACACAACCACGAAAAATCATGGCGTGGGTGTTAATCTTAGTTCCAACTGAACAAGGAGCGGCAAGTGAAGCCTTGGCATTCTTACCGTATCACATTCAAGGGTACAATCATGTTCTTGCCCATGCGATTAAGGAGGTCTTCACCAAGTGGTTTAGGTAATTCTACCCAAGAGTATTTATCTATGAGTGGAACATCCTCAAGTGCTTTGCGTACTGGGACAAGTACTGTGATGCACAGACCATCGTGGGTGCCTCTGGGCGAGCTTGTTTGCAGTTCAACATTGAGGACACCTTGGGGTCTGTGGGGAGGAAGATCTGACCCAAAAATCTCCTGGAGAAAGAGGTAAAGACACTAATTACCTTTCCTTTACCCTTTACCCAATCAACAGATCAGAAAGAGTTTTAAAGATCATTATAATTTTATAGGAAAATTCTTAAAATTTCAACATGAAAATGAGCTCTTCAGATGATAATCTGTGAACTTTACTTACGGTCATATATTTTCTTAAGGTAGAATGAAGGGAGCGAACTGGATTGATTTCAGACACTGGAAGGTGGGTTGCTGTCTTATCACTTGTCAGGACACAAACACGGTTACTGTAAAGTCCAGAAATCTTTAGGATAAAAAATATTTTTAAAAAGTATTACAAATATATACTGTATCTGATAGAGGTAAAATCCCTCTTAATCTATAGGAAAAACTCATCAATAATTCCAAACTTACTTGACCCTTTTGCGAATGGCAATCACCAATCTCAGA
>NW_028234423.1:19765300-19770300 GCF_977035675.1 Penaeus japonicus | reverse complement strand
TATATATATATGTATGTATGTATATATATGTTTATCTATATATGTATGTATGTATATGTTAATCTATCTATCTATCTACATGTGTGTGCGTGTGTGTGTGCGTGTGCGTGTGCGTGTGCGTGTGCGTGTGCGTGTGCGTGTGCGTGTGTGTGTGCGTGTGCGTGTACATTTTCTTCTCTTGCTCTTCTCCTCATCATTTCCGTCACATTCCTATCACTCCCTCTTCTTCTTCATCCTATGCTTTTTATACTCCTCATATCAAAGAAAATGGGAGATGGCTGGGAAGAAGAAGAAGAAGAAGAAGAAAAAGAAGAAAACAGAGGAAAAGAAAAAAAATCCAACTAAAACGGATAAATACAAACGCAAATCAGAAAAGGAAAGCGCGAAACGATATACAAAGAAAACGATAAATGAAATAAAAAAGGAAGAGAGAGCGAAATAAATAAAGAAATAAACGAAAACGAAAACAAAATAAAAGGAAGATAACAAAAACGGGGGAAAATATATACATAACAGAAAGAGATAGAGAAGAAAAAAATATATATATACATCCAAAAAAATCAAAGAAGAACACTATAAGAATAACAGCATAATGTAAAATATATATATATATAATAAAAAAAACTAATCATAATAAAAATACAACAAAGACAAAAAAAGAAAAGATAAAATAATAAAAGACAACAATTACAACAAAGACAAGAACTGGAAAACAGGAAACCGAAAAATGAAAAAGAATAAAACAAAAATACAAGTAAAAAAATACAAGGAAAATACAACAAAAATACAAGGCAAAGAATATACCGACTATACAAGAAAAAATACAACAAAAATACAAAGAAAATCATATAACAAAAATACAAGGAAGAGAAAACAACACCAGAAAAAATAACACAAATAAAATACAAGAAAAGGAGAGACAACAAAAACAAGAAATAAAAGAAAACGCGAGAGAGAGCGTGACACAACAGCGCTCGCTTGCTATGTCAAGTCTCATCAATTCTTTGTGTTGCATGGCCAAAAAATATCTCCACTTTCTCTCTACTTATTTATTTTCTCGCGCTCTTGCTTTCATTCCTTGTCTTTATTTGTTTTTTTTTGTTTTGTTTTTGTTTTTCTTTTACAAGTTCCGTTTTCGTATTTTCTTCTCATATCATCATCGTTCACTGTTTGTATCTTTCCACTCTTTCTTTTTTTCTCTCTCTCTCTTTTCCTCATTTTCTCTCACTCCTCTTTCCCTCCCCTTCCCCTCTTTCTCATCCTCTCTCTCTCCCACTTTCATCATCAAGTCCTCTCTTCTCCCCTAACCTCTCTCTCCCTTTCCTTTTCCCTTGGCCTCCGTTCCTCCCTTTCCCTATCTTTTGCCCAAGCTATTCTCTACTAAACACATACATACACACACACACACACACACACACACACACACACACACACACACACACACACACACACACACAAGCACGCACTCAGGCGCACGCACGCGCACACACTTACTTTCCACTTTCACTATGAGCGACACTGCTTTTCTTGCAAAGTGTGTTTATGCGAGGGTGAAGGTAGCAGGAGGATCGTGTGTAAATGTATGCGTAGTATGTGCGTGTGTGTGTTTGTGTCTATGTGCGCGCGTGTGTGTATGTGTTTGTGTGTATCTATGTGCGCGCGTATGTGTGTGTTTGCCGTGTGTGCGTGTTTAGGTCTCATGGCCAGTGCGGTAAATCAGTGGTTTCTATACGGGAGAAAATAATACGTCAATTTCGCATGGAGAAGGTGTTCCTGCACCTCTCAGTCCGGGATATACACGTAGCTACAAGAGAGAGAGAGAGAGAGAGAGAGAGAGAGAGAGAGAGAGAGAGAGAGAGAGAGAGAGAGAGAGAGAGAGAGAGAGAGAGAGAGAGAGAGAGAGAGAGAGGAGAGAGAGGAGAGAGAGAGAGAGAGAGAGAGAGAGAGAGAGAGAGAGAGGAAGGAGAGGGGAGAGAGAGAGGAGAGAGAGGAGAGAGGAGAAGAGAGAGAGAGAGAGAGAGAGAGAGAGAGAGAGAGAGAGAGAGAGAGAGAGAGAGAGAGAGAGAGAGAGAGAGAGAGAGAGAGAGGAGGAGAGAGAGAGGAGAGAGAGAGAGAGAGAGAGAGAGAGAGAGAGAGAGAGAGAGAGAGAGAGGAGAGAAAGAGAGGAGAGAAAGAGAGGAGAGAGAGAGAGGAGAGGAGAGAGAGAGAGGAGAGAGAGAGAGGAGAGAGAGAGAGGAGAGAGAGAGAGGAGAGAGAGAGAGGAGAGAGAGAGAGGAGAGAGAGAGAGGAGAGAGAGAGGAGAGAGAGAGAAGAGAAGAGAAGAGAAGAGAAGAGAAGAGAAGAGAGAGAGAGTGAGAAAGAGTGAGAGAGAGAGTGAGAAGAAAGAAAGTGTGTGTGTGGGGGGGGGCGATATACAAAACGTAAAAGAGAAAAGAAAGTTCTCTCTCTTGCTGCATGATTTCACTCTCACCCCATACCTACGCATGCCTCTACGTCTCAGCAATGCACTATGCCAATCGTCCAGCCCAGCCCAACCTCTTCTACCCCAGTCAACCCCATACCACCCCATCCTACCCCAGCGGACCCCATGCCCCGCCGCCCCAATCCAGCGCAAACCTAAACACAGGTGCAGCCCGCTCGCTCGCTTGCTCAATTTACGCAACGGGTCCACAACGGCTAGCAATACCCGAGGGCGCAGAAGAGGGCGTTCCGGGAGGGCGTTCCCAGGTGGGCGTTCCTGGTGGGCGTTCCCAAGTGGGCGTTCCCAAGTGGGCGTTCCCAGGTGGGCGTCAATAAGCGGGATTTTCGCACACTCTGCGTCGGATACTCACTCTTGCGTTACATTCTTTTCAAACAGTCATGTTAGTCATGGATGATTATGATTGATTATATACCCTGACATCCTGATAAAACATACAGATCATGTTATTTCTACATGATTAACTTATTGTGCTCTTGTGCGGCGTATCAGTGCATTGCACACTGTCGCAGTAAATCGATGCTTGCTCAACACGCGTTCATAAAAATGTGTGGGTCTTTGAACAGTTTGAGAAGACATCGACTATTTTTTGTATACCTAAGATTGCAACCATGGAACCACTTTTCAACTGCATACTGTGGCTGTACAAGATATTATTTAAAATATTACCGGACTTGTAAAAAGTTTACGTACTTCAATAGTTACCGTCCTATTCATATAACCTATCTAATTGCACGTGAAATCCAAAAGAACAATGATCTATCTCAGAATTATACGACCATAAAGAGACATAGATAATTATTCATAATGATATTATTCCTAGTTGTCACTGACACCTACTTCAGAGGCACTAATAGCCTTATCTCGAATTCTTCGACCGCTTTAAGTCACCTTGGCAGTGTTACCAAGACGGAATGACTGCCAGGTAGAACGAAGTGAAGCGCCGTGTCATTACTGCCGCCGAGAACGGTGTTGGTTACACTGGTGGCTGGTTATACCTGCCACACCCAAACCCGCTGTATCGCACTTGTTGAGTCTCTCTGTCTCTCTGTCTATCTCAGTCCCTCTCTGTCTCTCAGTCTCTCTCTGTCTCTCTCAGTCTCTCTCTGTCTCTCTCAGTCCCTCTCTGTCTCTCAGTCTCTCTCTGTCTCTCTCAGTCTCTCTCTGTCTCTCTCAGTCCCTCTCTGTCTCTCAGTCTCTCTCAGTCTCTCTCTGTCTCTCTCAGTCCCTCTCTGTCTCTCAGTCTCTCTCTGTCTCTCAATCTTTCTCAGTCTCTCTCTGTCTCTCAGTCTCTCTCTGTCTCTCAGTCTCTCTCTGTCTCTCAGTCTCTCTCAGTCCCTCTCTGTCTCTGTCTCTCAGTCTCTCTCTGTCTCTCAATCTCTCTGTCTCTCTCAGTCTCTCTCTGTCTCTCTGTCTCTCAGTCTCTCTCAGTCTCTCTCTCTCTCTCTCTCTCTCTCTCTCTCTCTCTCTCTCTCTCTCTCTCTCTCTCTCTCTCTCTCTCTCCCCTCCCCCTTTGTTCTCCCCCTCTCCCTTTATGTCCCTCTCCCTCGCCCTTCCCCCCTCTCCCTCTCGCCCACACACACAACCGAGGCAACCAACCCACCCGTTACCGCGCCCTGTCGGCCACGGGTCCCCAAGTACACAGAGCTCGAACGTGTAATAACCTGCGGATTACAACACGCACCTTGGGCTTGGCGTAACCTTAGGCTGCGTGGCGTAACTTGCCTTCGATGTCCGGACTAAGCGAGAGAGGAGGAGGAGGAGGAGGAGGAGGAGGAGGAGGAGGAGGTAGAGGGATGAAGAGGAGGGAAAGGGGAGGGAGGGAGGGAGGGAGGGAGGGAGGAGGGAGGAGGGAGGAGGAGGCAGAGGGAGGAGGAGGAGGAAGAGGAGGAGGAGGAGGAGGAGGAGGAGGGGAGGGAGAGGGAGGAGGAGGTGGGGGGAAGGGAGGAGGAGGAGGAGGTGGGGGGAAGGGAGGAGGAGGAGGAGGAGGAGGAGGAGGAGGAGGAAGAGGAAGAGGGGGATGGGGGTAATTGAGGAGGAGGAGGAGGAGGAGGAGGAGGGGGAGAGGGAGGAGGAGGAGGAGGGGGAGAGGGAGAAGGAGGAGGGAGGAGGAAGAGGTAGAGGGATGAAGAGGAGGGAAAGGGGAGGGAGGGAGGGAGGGAGGGAGGGAGGGAGGGAGGGAGAGGGAGGAGGAGGAGGTAGAGGGATGAAGAGGAGGGAAAGGGGAGGGAGGGAGGGAGGGAGGAGGGAGAGGGAGAGGGAGGAGTGGGGAAGGGGAGAAAGGGGTTGGGAAAGTGAGGGAAAGGGAGGAAAAGGGGGGAGGAGGAGAAGGAGAGAGTGAGAACGAGAAAAAAAGAGAGAGAGAGAAAGAAGACGAAAAGAAAATGAGACTTAAAAGAAAAAGGAAGAGGAAAAGGAGGTGGAGAAGGATAGACACCAAATGGAGAGGAAAACAAATAATATTGAAGAAGAGAAATAAAACCATCGTCATCTATCCACCACCATCATAAAAAAAAACACC
>NW_028234423.1:19737800-19755300 GCF_977035675.1 Penaeus japonicus | reverse complement strand
GCAATCATCTCTTGACGGAGGAACAAGGGGGGAAGGGGGAGGGGGGGGGAGAAAAGAAAATGGGGGGGGGAGGGTGGGGAAGATGGGGAGGAGGAGGAAGAACAGGATGAGCAAGACGACGACGACGAAGATGATGAATGATGATGATGACGATGACTAATGACCGATGATGATGATGATAATGATGATAATGATGATGATGATGACGACGATGACTAATGACCGATGATGATGAAAAGAAAAAAAACAAAAAACAGAAACAACAAGGAAAAGAGTAATACATGAAAGTGAGAAAAAAACGAAAAAAAAACAAAAACAAAGAGAAGGGGGAGGCAGCAAAACCCTGAAAACCATCCACCTGCATCCCCCCTTTCCCTCCCCCTTCCCCTCCCCCTCTCGCTCTCCCTGTCTCTCTCCCTCTCCTCTTATCAACTTCCAGACACCGCGCAACGATCCCGGAATCAAATTAACTAAAAAGCAACACGACAAAACCAGTTAGCTAAACAAGGACAAGACAATTTCGCAAAGTTTAAAGCTAACGGTACATTTCCTGCCTCGCCTCGCCACCCCCTCCCCCCCTATCCTCTTCCCCATCCGCAATCTCTCCTTTCTCCAAGCATGCAAGCAAGCAAGCAAACAAACAAACAGCTTCACAATAGACACCTCTGAGAGCTTTGCGAAGGGCACAGGAGACGCTCGTCCTCCGGTTACCTTATCAACCTCAAGCGCGCTCACCTACACACACACCTACACCTACACACACACACACACACACACACACACACACACACACACACACACACACACACACACACCCACACACACACACACACACACACACACACACACACACACACACACACACACACACACACACACACACACACAGAGCCCCCCTCCTTCTTCCACACACTCAGAGCCCGTAAGGCAGAGTCGAAAATTAGGCTCAAGCTTCCAGTTTCCATGCCCCCGCGGATTCTGAACCGGTATTAAAACAGAACGCGAGAGGAACGCAAACAAAAAAAAATGAATGGGAGTACGGAATTAAGTACTGACAGTGCGGTGGAAGAGGAAAATGAGAAGAGGAAAAAAGAGGCGGAGGAAGAAGAGGGAAAAAGAGGATGAAGGGGAAAGAGAAGGAAGAGGAAGAGGAAAAAACAGGAAAAAGATGAGAAAGAGGAAGAAGATGAGGGAGAGAAAGAGGAAGAAGGAGAGGAGGAGGAGAAAAAGGAAAAGGAGGAGGAGGAGGAGAAAGAGGAGGAAGAGGAGGGGTAAGAGGAGAAGAAGGAAGAGGAGGAGAAAGAGGCGGAATTAGAGGAAGAGGTGGAGGAAAAGGGGAAGGATAAAAAGGAGGAGGAGGCGGAGGGGGAGGAGGAGGAGGAGGTGGAGGAGGAAGAGAAAGAGGACCAGGAAGAGGAGGACGAAGAGGAAGAGGAGGGGAGAAAAGAAGAGGAGGGGGAAGAAGAGGAGGAGGAGGAGGGAGAGGTTGAGGAGGAAGAGGAAGAAGAGGAGGAGGAGGAAGAGGAGGAGGAGGAGGAGGAGGAGGAGGAGGAGGAGGAGGAGGAGGAGGAGGAGGAGGAGGAGGAGGGGGAAGAGGAGGTGAACGAGGAGGAAGAGAAAGAGGACCAGGAAGAGGAGGAGGACGAAGAGGAGGAGGAGGACGAAGAGGAGGAGGAGGGGAGAAAAGAAGAGGAGGGGGAAGAGGAGGAGGACGAAGAGGAGGAGGAGGGGAGAAAAGAAGAGGAGGGGGAAGAAGAGGATGAGGAGGAGGGAGAGGTTGAGGAGGAAGAGGAGGATGAGAAAGAAGAGGAGGAGGAGGAAGCGGAAGAGGAGGAAGAAGAAAAGGGGGAGGAGGAGGAGGAGCAGGGATCAAAGACAAAGAAAGGGATAGCCTAGGCGCGGGCGATGTAGGTGTTGGACAGGGGGGACGTCTCAGGGACTTGGGGCTAGTAGCAAGGTCGGGAAGGATATAAAATACTCCAAAAGGGTGTAGGATGTCGCGCCAGCTGGGCGGCATCCACACCTGAGTAATAGAGGGGGGGGGGGGGGGAGCATATTGAAATATTGAATGAAATGCCATAGCGGATGTCAGCCACTAGAGATACCTACCACAGAATTCCGTGATGACAACAGTAAATATTGTAAATCCCTCGTTATCACCGACATTATTCGTATCATCGTCATTCAAACGAAGACAACAAAGACTAAAATAATTACCTCCAACCCTAAAGAATGAGAGAGGATGAGAGTGAAAGTGAGAACAAGTGAGACAGAGAGAGAGAGAGAGAGAGAGAGAGAGAGAGAGAGAGAGAGAGAGAGAGAGAGAGAGAGAGAGAGAGAGAGAGAGAGAGAGAGAGAGAGAGAGAGAGAGAGAGAGAGAGAGAGAGAGAGAAGAGAGGGAGAGAGAGAGGGGGAGGGAGAGAGGAGCGAAGGAGAGAGGGTGTGAGGGAGCGAGGGAGGGAGAGAGGGAGCGAGTGAGTGAGGGAGGGAGAGAGGGAGCGAGGGAGAGAGGAAGAGAAGGAGAGAAAAAAAACTGCGAAATTCGTGATAGGAATCGCCAAAGGAGCACAGAGGTTTCCCAAGATTCCCTTTCATCGCAGGAGGAATGTTGACCGCCGTCGAAAGAGTCTCCTTCAGCCGCCCTCATGCATCTACCTCATCTCTCTACCTGTGTAGTTTCTGTCTCTACCTGTGCCCGCAACGGAATATCTTTCTACCGCAAACGATACGTAGTGGCTAAGGCTACCTTATGGGTTTTAGTGTTTGTTTGTTTTTTTCTCCCTTTTAGGGGAATTTCAAACCTTTTATTGAACTTTATACCATCACCTGCGTATTCATTTATTAACTAGGTCGTTCCTTTTTTTATTTATTTTGTGTAGATTGGTAGGCCTAAACGTAGGCTCATGTGTCGCCCACGTGCCTGAGGTTTGGCAACCATGATTCGCTGATTTTAAAAACAGATCATTCATATACCAACTTCTTTTTAGTATAAAATTCACGATATCTCAATTGTATTTCTTCCCCTCAAATAACTTTCGCTCGACAATTTTCTAGTGTAGGCCTATTGCGTTTTGGAGGCCTTCACGCCACACACTTTGTCTTCGGTGAATAGTTTCCCCCAACGCTATCTCCCAGGATTGACCGCACGAAGTACTTCAAATGCCTTTTCCCTCCGCATTCACGCACACGCCGGGCACAAAAGACGGTTCTTCTGTGAACTAATTCCTGTTGGTAAAAACCTTTTACTTTGTTCTCGGGGCTCGTCTTCCCTTTCTATCTTACGGTCACTCTCGATTCTCTCTGTTTTATTTATCTTTCCCTCTCCCTCTTCTTTTTATCTCTCCCTCTCTCTCCCCTTCTTCCTTCTTCTTCCTTTCTCCGACCCTTTCCCCATCCATCTCCCTTTTCACTTTCTCCTCTCACTCCCACTCCTTCGCTCTTCCTTCTCTTTCTTTCTCTTCCCCCTTTCCTTCTCTTTCTCTCTTCCTCTCTCTTTCTGTCTCCTGTCCACTTCCGTCGTTGTATTTTTTTCTCTCTTTCCCTCTCTCTTCTCTCTATCTCTTTCTCCTCCATATTTTGTTTATATTTTTCTCCCTCCATCTTCCTTCTTTCTGTCTTAACTCTCACTCTTCCCCTCTTCCCCCCCTCCCTCTCATTGGTAAGTTTTTTTCTCTCTTTCTCTCTTTCTCTTTCTCTTTCTCTTTCTCTCTCTCTCTCTCTCCTACATTACAGACTCGTTGTTAATAATGGCACACTAATTTCCTCACAACAAACTAAAACGCAATGACAAGCAACATTGCCACTGCAATCATGGCAACCGCATGATAATAATGACGACCGCGGTGAGACTATCACTTGCGCTATTATTCATCACAGTGACATTCACAAGAGCTAAAATTTATCACAATAGCACTCACAATAACTAGTATTCATCATAATAGCCTTCACAATAACAACGAAAAGCAATGTCAAAGAATTTTTAAAATCTTTGTAGGCCTATGCACGTTAAATATCATACCATGAAAAAATATCGTATAGACAAGGACAATTGTGACGGTTGTGGTGATGATGTTACTGATGATGGTGATTGTGATAACGGTAATGATGATGGTGATTCTGATAACGGTAATGATGATGGTGATTGTAATAACGGTGGTGATGATGGTGGTAGCAATGATGATTGTCATAGTGACGACGGTCGAGATTAATGATAATGATAATGATGGTGGTGGCGGTGATTGTCGTTGTTGCTGTTGTTGTTGATGATGATGACGATGATGATTGTGATGATGATAGTGGTTGATAATGGTTGAAGATGGATGACGTTGGATGATGATGATAGTGGTTGATAATGGTTGAAGATGGATGACGTTGGATGATGATGATTGTGATGATGATAGTGGTTGATAACGGCAATAGGAAATACTTGGTGACAATGACACCACCATAAACACCTCAAAGAAACACACTCACCACCATCACTACCGAGTCACAACACCACACACACCTCACAGAAACACATTTACCATTATCATCTATCGAAAGAAAATCAAAGGCTTATCTCAGACCTACAAATTCACCTCACTGCAACCTTCACGTTGTCAAGCAGCCAAGATAGGTCACGACTATCCCAAAAAAAATTAACGTACATCAAAACAATTATATACCAAAAACCCTTTCGATTTTTCGTATATGATTATCTGTAAGTCGGTTTGAAATATATTTTTTTCATTTAGACGTGTGAGCACCATTTCGAGACTGACCTGTAACCTCATTCTGGTCGTCGAGGGTAAAGTCACAGAATTCTTGCGATTCCTCGATTTCTTTCCCTTGGAGGAGCAGCTTGATGTTCCCCTCGATGGAATCCATCCTTATTCGCCTGAACTTGAGAATCCTGGAAGGACGTTCTATACCTACACTCGACAAGGACTCAAACGAGACTGAGTGAAGTTCAGCGGCTTCCTATGCACACGGCTGGAACGACACTGTTGCCAACGCATTTGTCTCGGGAGCCTTTTTAAAGCTCGTATGATCAGTTCTATGAAGATGTTGTTATCTTGATACATCATCGCTGGATTTTTATTTATGACTCCATAAGCATTTATGAGAGGATTTGAAAGGTTGAAAAGGAGTGTTTGGGTATCAGAAGGGTATATCTTTTGTCTTACTATTTTCCTTAATGGCAACAGTTTTACGCCAAACGGCATACGAATTGTTTTACGAAAATTCTGGAGAAATTGATAAATTTATTGGCTATAGATTTGTGACAGTTCATCCATATAATATTCTTTGGATTAATCTGTCAATTCTTAACGTGTTATCTGGCTCTAGTTTTATGATAAAACAGATAAACAATATATGCGATTCGATAAAAAAGATCACAACACTCAGGTTAATATAAGTTCAATAAATTACTTAATTCTTGCTCAATAATATAAAACTATTCCAACCATTTGAAATGATAAATAAAATTAAACTAAATATCACGATATCAAAATAGAAGGGGTTAGTCTGAATCGCAGAGTGTTGTTGTCATCACAGTCGTCACAGGAAATCGGGCGCACCTGTAACTTGTGATCTGTCATACTTTAAGAATTTATTTTGGCTCGGAAAAGCATTTATTGTACACCTTTCCAATCTCTTGATAACTAGTACAACATGGTAAGTGTTTTAGCTTTGGAATATAACACGGTGACTTGTCGTAATTTTATTTGATGAGAAAATAAGATTGCCAAAGATTTTGTTTCTTATGGTTATCACAGTATCACTAATATCGAATTAGAATGGGATTGCACCAGTTAATCATGGCAATCGGTGGAAAACACTCGGAATTATCAGTGCCTGATAGTGCTTTACATGCCGGCTATACAGTTTCAGTTTAGTGAATAATTCGTGTCTTGGTGCTGCTTTCAAAATATTTGACCGGCATTATTTGTCACCCTGACGAAATCTAGCTTTCTCAGTGACAAGGAACGTTTATTATTATACTAAGGCATACTGCTCGAAATACTCTGTAGAATGCCCTTGTGTTGTTTGTTGAATAAGCAGGATGTGGCATTGAGTTTATATGTATTTTATAATTTTGTTTATGAATGTGGGTCTCTGTTTGTATGTGGTTGTCAAAAGATTATTTTAAGTAAAAATAGGGTTAGCAAACATACCTTTATAATTTCCATGATAGATAACTATTTATGAATGAGAAGTGAATTATGTAAGGTATATTGCAAGGATCACTGGCCCTTCCACAATTTTGGGGAGCTTGGATCACTCTCATAGTTTTTTTTTTCTCGTGTTAATTCTAAACCATTTATTCCTTCGGTTATGTTGACATATTATACCAAATGCCAGTTAGTATTTCTTTGTTGATATATCATATATAGACCCATACCATTAGTCAAGGATTTAATAGAACACACACATCTTAAGATGTGTCACATTTTGGAAGGGTAAGAGACAGGGTATCTTCTGATATGATTATAGTGTGGAAGTTCTTCATCTGTTGATAAGATGTATTGCAATACAGGAATAAATAATAATTTTATATATTTACTTTATTTTAATTATTTTTTTATTATTTTTTTTTATAAAGTCAAGAAAATGTTTATATCCAGATGCAACTACAATGTGTATATACAAACGTAACAATGTATAGTGTGTATATATGCAAAAACTTCATGATAGAATAGGATGTCTTCTGTCACGTTAGAAATATTTCAGTGACATAATATCACGTTATCTGTTGTGAATAGGTTAAGGATGACTTACTCTAAATACAATAAGATTATTCTTTTTACAAATTTTAATGAAATCTTATACATTTTACATATTACATGATAAGGTAGAGTTCCAACACCAAAGCCCATATCTAATTTAATATTTCCAAAAAAAAATCGAAGCACTTATGAATGCAATTGTGCATGTTGAAGCATGGTGATGGTTAAGTTATGTCGATTTTGGGTTTAGGTTAAGCTAGGATTATTTATCTTAGGTTTCAGCTTAATTAGGTTTGATTAGCATAACTTTGATAAGGTTAGGATAGGTTAGGTTCGGCTTAGGATTGATGAAAAAGGGAGCTCAAGAGTCAGACCTCTTTTGTGGTTCCTTTTAACCCATTCGCACCGGATGACGTGCTGACACGTTTTGTGGTTTTTGCGTCAGATGCCGGTGACGAGATATCTGGGCAAGGCCGGCACTCGGGGTGAGTGAGCAGGCAGCCCAGGCTCGCAGCTTGTGCGGCCGAAAGTCTCGAGGCATTAGGCTTATGTGTTCGAAAACCCCGGCATTATGACCATACAAAGCCGGAATCGCCCCATTGTGAATGGGTTATGGATTAAGTTTCAAGTGCCTTTAGGAAGCTTTTATGAGTTTATCATACATGTCTTCTGTCAGTCTTTAGATGAAAAATTGATAATCTGAAATGAAAAATTATCAAATTGTGAGTTCCTATATGAAAAAAATATTGAAGCTAGAGTAAATTAAACTAGGTTTCTGGTAACAGACCTGTAATCATGACCAAAAATAGATGGAACCTATTGACAATAGTTTTTCCATATTCAAAATTTGAGATGACTAATTCCAGAGTTTCATATTAAATATGAAGGGCCTCCATGGCCTCTGTGATTCATTCTCAGCCGAAAGTCAATAAACCCTACCATGTGTATTTGTCAAAATATTGCTTGAACTTGTACTTTATATAAGGTAGATCTCCAGGGAAATTGAGTTCTCTTTAGGCAGAGTATGCATGATGGAGTTTTGATTCCCTTTGCTTTGCTAGAGCATGAAGTGGGGATATTGCAGCGTTGCCTGACTTTGCCATGGAACTCTAATGAGCACTTGTAGTTTTACTTTGTGAAGGTTATTTTTGGTACGAAATAGTATTTTTTATGGCTATTACCTTAGTGTTTCTCTGTTAGCAGTCCCAGTAGGACAGCAAAGTTCAGAGCTTCATGTACACACAAAACAAAACAAATCAAAACAAAAAAAAATTAAGACTAGTTGTGTTTTGTCCACTGTGCACACACACAGAATGAGTTGCTGCATTTTGTCCTATTTTGAGAGGGATGGGGTCATAAATCAATTTTGCTCACTATTATTTTGTTTTAATAAAGTAAATAGAAATCTATATGTTAACAAAATAATATTTGTTTTTATTTATGCATGGAAAAGCTATGGAATACTTTCCTCAGTTGTTTTAATTGGGGAAACTTACCTGAACTGCCTTGTTAAGTATATGTGTGTGAGTGAGTGTTTCTGATTTAAGTTAATATTATTTATGCTTCACTGATATATATCTTGTGTCAATCTCTATCAAAATATCAACTCTTTCCTTCTTATCATTGTGTTTTAAAAGACTCAGTTTATGGAAGAAAAGCCCTTTCCACTCCTTTTCAGTCTGCATTGTTCAACTTCCAAAGTCTCCTCAGTGTTTTGCTGCTGATGATTTGTACCTGCGCATATATACGATCCTTTGCACCTTCACTGCTCGACAGACAAAAGACCGGGTAAGCTGCATTTTTTAAATTGTGATTTTGTGATTGTGTTCCATGTATTTTGTAGCAAGTTGTGTTTTTGTTTATATAGCTGTACATAATGTCTGATTTGTTACATTTAAAAAAAAATGGAACCAGCACTAATAATTTACATATTAACCCAATGACACTGGGAAATAATCACTTGCTACTATGCTAGGATCAAAGCATTGCAGACAGATCTCATGAAAAACACAACAGCCCCAGTTAGGCCCAAATGATGCGACATTGGAATCTGCTCAGTGTTGAAGTGTGCTCATTATCATAAAGTCTTGTGACTGTTATGGCACTAGTTTCAGAGCTACAGCTTTCCAGAGTCAGCTAAAACCCTTTTTTTTCCAATGGTTTTAACCCATTGGTTGAGGTATTAAATAAATGTTTGTGCAGTAGGATGGCTGGTTTACACGTCTGGCACAGTGCCATCCGTGTCTTTGCAGCAAATCATGCTATCTGCTGCCAATGGGTTAAGGGAAAATTCTCTTTGGGTAAGTCTGTAGTGTTGTGAGCATGGAGAATTTTTTTTCATGTCTCTGGACGGGTGGTACACTACGGTACTGTGCATTCTAGGCCTGTTCGCTGGGTGACACCATACGCCGTTGTTTATTTAACTGATTTAGGCCTATGCGTTCGAGAGCCCCGGCATTGTAACATGCAAGGCTGGAATGCCCCTGTTGTGAGTGGGTTAATTTCTAGCTGGTACATGCAGCATCAGAAATATCCCATCTTGTCAGCAAGTTAGCTCACTTTGGCCCCTATCTACAATGAGTTGATATCAAGGTTGCCTGCACAAGACTAAAATTGAAAGTGTCAAGATGATGGTTTTATCCTCTTGTTCTTGGTTCGGTATAAGCTAATTGTTTTTCAACAGAAGGATTTTTAAAAAATGAGTATTTAGCATTAATTTGGAAGGCTGTAATTCAAGAACTGGCAGCTTAGCAGTCATAAAACTCCAAACCAGTATAGTGTGTAGGTCCCAGCCTTCCGGATAGAGATTTTTTTTCTCTATCATGGAGAAGTAGATTTCTGACTCACATATATAAGTTATGGTATAGTTTCTTTAATTACTTTTAATTGGAAAACTTACCTAAACTGGCTTATAAGGGAAATTCTCTGAAAAATATGGTAGCAGAATGTAATAAATTATACATGAGCATGAAGTTAATTCATAATCATGGTATTTGGAGAGGATGTACAGCCCCTTTTACTAACTTTTAAAAATAATTTTTCTCTTTCAACAACAGCCTGGTTGGGACCTTTTGGAAAATGGCAAGAATTGGTGAGAGGAAAAGCCCATGGGTGGCTGCAGCTTGTGTAATGATGGCCGTGAATGTCCTTTTCTTATCATAGTTATAGTGCAATGTAAGTTGTCTTTTCCTTCTTGTGTATTGTCAAAATTTTGTATGTTGCATTTACTCTTGTTTTTAGTACTTTTTCATTTGTATTTTAGTAATTTCTTAATTAAGTGAACCATAATGAATTTTATAGCCTCTTTGATGGATAAAATTTAGTATGACTCTTATAGGATTATATGTAATAAATTTTTATTTTATTTTCCCACTTCAGATTTATAAGGATTTAATTGAAAAATAGCAGTCACAAGAAATGATGTTTAGGCAAACAAAGCTTGGAGTCTACAAACATCAGCTGATTTCAGAATGCTTCAATATTTCTTAACAAAGAGGATGCAAGACATTTTGTGCTTTAATTTACTATGGAACTGCTCAACAAACAACTAATTAAGAGGAGCATGCTTGTTCCTCAAGAGTGTAGCTGTATTGCTTGATGGAAGACCAAACTTTTTGTGATCCAAATGTAAAGTTTTATATGTTGTCTCATGAAAATAATCATGACAAATATTTTTCTCCATGGGTTTTATTGACCTTATATTATCAACATTATAATTTCACAGAGATTCAAGGTATATAGTAACTTTTTTCTTGTTCCAGTAATTATGAATATGTCATTTCATGTCTCAAAAAACAATTACCTAAAGAAAACTGGGATGAAATAAAATCAGAAAAATCTTTGGCATCTAATTTACAAATAACCTGGAAGAACCTAGCATAAAACATTCTATACAGCAGTCTGCCTTTAGATCCACACTGAGATCCATTTCCACTAATACTTTATATATGGCAGGAAAACAAAAACTTACATCTAAAATCTCCAACGTGAATAATACTCCAATAATACTTATCATCCTTATATACATATCAGTTATTAATGTCATGTTTCACAAAGCATTGCTCAGTATGAGAAATACACAGAATATTTTATATTCTATCCACAACAACAAAAAACAATTTAAAAACAAAAGAAGCCATTCTTTGAGAAAAATAAGAAATGGTATCCAAGCATAAAACTCCTAAACTTAATTTCTATAAAATAAAAAGACACTGGGTTATAATGAGTTCGGATTTTTTCTGGTTTAATATTTCTATAATCAACAACCTTTCCGAGTGCTGTGGCATGACAATATACCATCGAGAACAAAAGGGGACTTGACTTGGTAAGAGAATACCTAAGCATAACTGTAATGATGATAATAGTAACAGACTATTAAAAAATCCAAGACTCGGGGAAAAATGATCACCTAAATATAATAGAAATGATAACAAAAGTAACAAAAGTTTTCCAACACATGACTGAAAAAAATCCATGAGCTGCCAAATTAGCTACAAACTGACGGTGGACTGTTCTCGCCGCTGCCTTCAAAATCGTCGTCACTCTCTTCGTCTGACGAATCTGCGGTGTCTGTAGAAGTCATGAGTATGGCTTGGATCCTCTCCATGTCTTTCTTGAGAGATTCATCATTGGGACTGAGCTGGTGTGCTGCCTGGTAGTCAACAAGGCCTTCAGCTAAAAGGCTGAGGTGGACAAAGGCTGTGCCTCGCCGAATATGGCACAAGAGGCGAGATTTGCTGTTTTCCTGATTTGGTGGGGTGAGCAGCTCTAATGCCTGTAACATTGGAATGAATCCATAAGTTTATTTCTCCATTCACCTATTTTATTTCACACTAGCCAAAATATCATGAGAAAATATAAATTTACCTTGGCTTTTCTCTTTTTATTTTAGGAGAGGCCAGTCTAACAATGTTTTGACTTACCAATTTTTGTTTGCTATTAGTAGTTTAAGTTTCACATTGTTTCCTACTAAGATAATGGTTATATTATATAATATAATATAATATAATATAATATAATATAATATAATATATTATATTATATTATATATATATATATATATATATATATATATATATATATATATATATATATATATATATATACAGTTTTCTCTGCACCTCCACAGGGCAAAAAAAGAAGCTAAATATGAAAAAGACAACATCTATTCTATAATAGGATAATGAACTCCTAGTAATAAAAACATTTTGTAACATTCCATAATGACATTCTTTTTTTTACTTACTTTTGAACAGTCATTGATCGCATGATGAAGGTTGTTCAAGGCCAGATTTGCAGCTGCTCTGTTGCTGTAAAATGAAGCATCCAATGGACTCAGCTTTAGTGCCTCTGTGTAAGCATTGACACAACCTCTAAAGTCCTTGTTGTTGAATAAGGAGCTGAAAGGAAAAAGAGTTTAGCCTTGTTTTATTTTACAAGTAAAAAGTTATTCTGAGTTTAGGGCTGTTATATTAACCCATTGCATACGGGTGTCATGACATAGATGGCGCAGGAGCTCTGGCCTGACAACAGGCATCATGACGTACATGACGTTCAGGGATTTTGGATCACTGCTATTTTATTGTTATGAATAATGAGTGAAAGAAAGATGTGCAGGCAGAACAGAAAGAGGAAGGGACTCAACATGCTCAATGTCTACAATGTGCCCCTGTGTCAGTAAGGGTGCCTTTTGCTGTGGCACTCACTGTCATAAGAACAAGTTTCCTTCCTCTTCCTTATCTCTTCATGTTTTCTTTATTGTAGATGGTTATATGCTTCGTATTCGTTTATGACAGTACTTAAATATGAAAAAATGAAGTTGCTTTTCGTCCTCCCATAAAACAGCAATATTTCTATCACACTGAGTATGGACCCTAAACTACAATTTTAGTCAACTGCAGCATTAATAGAGCCTGTGATGTGACAGATATGTCTCTAAACACAGTAAAACACACAAAAATTCAAACACAAAAATGGCTCTAGCTTTTCAATGAATGACTAAAGGAGAGTGGGAAAAGTCATGGTATGAAGCTGCCTCACTCTGAAATAAAACCTATCTTGGAGATTGGACAAGCGAATGTATTCCCCGTCTGCAATGGGTCAAAGGTTTTCTTCTCTTCTTTTAAAAGTCACTAAATCCCCCTAACATATTTTTATATTCACACACACATTTAATGGTACTCATACATTCATTCCAACGTAGACATTCTAACCCTCACACTTCTATTCACTATTAGGCCTTTTCGTAATTTTGCAGATTCCCATTCCCATTCCCATTCTCACTCTCTCTCCTAAAAAGTAAAACTAATAATAATGATAACAAAAATGTGATTACAGGAAACTTACATAGCCTTCTCTTTATAGTAATCCACACCACTGTCTTCTGTGATGTCTTTTTGGCTCTTGGACTCATAGCCCGACTGAGCGACTAACCACTGAAAAGATATATAACAGTTAATATCTCATATGTGTTTTCAAATATTGGCCATTGCTGATTAACCCTTTTCCGACGGGGCATGCTCTAAGCGAAAACCCCTATGCTGGGCGATTGCAATATTGCATTGTAATCGTCACACTGGCATGACACCCCGGCATCGGGAATTTAGCTGTGTCACACGAGTGTGACGCACCGTCGTCATTGGGTTAATGGAAGTCTGAGTCTTTACAAAGTTTGATTTGTTTATTTCTCTAGATTTAATTCCTTAACTTTCAAAGATGTGTGAAACTTACAAAGAAGATTAAGAAATTGTTCTCCAAATGATAAATGTTTTTGCTTTTTTATAATTACATGAAACAGTAACCTTATCTGCTTTCTTATTTGTAATCATAATATTTTACTTACATCTTGTTCCTCTTTCTCGCACGACTCTCTCTTTGGAGTGGGGAAGACACGCGGAGTGAATTTCACTTTAATGCTACTGTTCTGTCTGACAGCTGGAATAGCCACTTTTTTCCCTTCCTTTTCCTTGGAGGCGGCATTCCGAAGTGAATTTGACTTGCGCTGCTTTCTGTTTGCGTTCTCCACCCTTTCCAGTTTGGCCCTGTTCTGCTGAAATTAAGGAAATTGGGATTATAACATTTTTAATAAATCAAAAGCTATTAATCAATATCTATACAAATATGTGAATGAATAAAATAAGTACATAGACAGATATATTGATAATTGACTTATGAAGAGATGGACAGGTATATATAAATAAATATAAATATCAAGAGACCTTCCAGAACTTTCATTTTAATGGCAATCCTACCAAAACAGGAAATGCTTAACTAGCCACACCATTCTACTCACCATAACATGAAGGTTTTCTGTAGAAGAATAATACAGACTGTCTTCACCATCACCATCGTAATCCACTTCTCGCACCACACAAGAGCCTTCCTCTGAGCAAGTGCTGCTTAGTCTTCGACGCAGATCAGGCTTATCTACTATCTCTTGGGCTGAAATAGACACAATATATGGAATAAGTATAGGTGCCTTCTCCTTTTAACAGTAAAAATGAAAAAAAGACTAATGCTAAAGATGAAATTGTTGGTTTCCATAGAACCATTTGTATAACAAAACTCAATATTCCCACCTTCAGCTAGGGTGCATGAATGGTCCCCTCCATCTGACTGTTTCAAGAATTCTTCCTTTTCATTTTCTATTCTCTTTTTGCGTTCCTCAAGACTTCTGTCATCTTCAGCAATCTGTCGGGCAACAGCAAATCTCTCTCGGCGGTTGCGTTCATCTGTCCAACAATAATGTAGTCATAAATAAATATAAACAATCATCTTTTAAATATGGAAAATATGACAACAGACAGACCTTATGCTATTAACAAGAAGGTTTTCCTCTTACCTTTATTTTTCTTCAATGTTTCTTGTTCCTGTCTTTCAAGGTCTAGTATGGCCTCGGCTCTTTTCATCTGCTGCTCTTCCTTTGTCAGCTTCAAGCCGAGTTCTTTCCAAGGTGAAGAAATTTCCTTGGCCAGGCTGAGTTCAATATGTCCCTTGGCAATCTTAGCTGAGCTTTTGTCAGTATCAATGAAGTGGCACAAAAACACTTCAAATATATATGGAAGGAAGCTCACCTGAGGGGGGTTAAAATGAATAATAATGATATTATAATATGTGTATCTATACAGCACATCAAATATTAGTTCTTAAATGAATTGATTATCAAATTTACATTGGAAACAAAACAAAGTTATAAGAATAAAGAAAATATTTGCAGAAAAAACATACCTTTAGATATGAGTTTGTGGTAACAATATCCACATTTTTAGGGCTTGTGCGATGCAAATCAAGAATAAGTAAGATATTGTCATCAGTCTGATGCCACTTGTAGTCGGACACCTGGATAGGCATTTTGGCAAGGCAAGAGTGTGATGAAAATTTCCAGTATAAATCAACCACGTAATAAACAACAAAGTGAGAAAGGAGAGAACAGTGAGGAGTAACTCTTCAGCTATGAGATAAACTTTCAAACTGCCAGTGAAGAAAGATACGAACTTCACCGGCAACTTTATCCAAATAGCAGGATGACGGCACACATATCTGGAAGAGGAGATGCCGAGGTGAGAAAGTAGAAAGAATTCAGAATTATTTTTAAAACAGAAGAGAAAAAAAAAAATTATATATATATATATATATATATATATATATATATATATATATATATATATATATATATATATACACAACTATATATATGTACTGTGTTATATCTTTGTATACTTTTACATTTGCATGAATAAAATGTTTTCGATTGCTAGCTACACCCATTTTATAATATATTTTCAAACGTTTTATTATCCTATTTCATTTATTTAAAATAAAAGTAAATGCTTAGAAACATGTTGTGGCTTTCAAAATAACTTCCTAATGATTATATTGGTTGTGCTCTATCCAAATCCACTTGAAACTTGTGGACAGCTACAATCTGTTGTCAACACATCATTGGCACAGTGTCATGTGATTGCCCCAGCCTCCATATGTTGTGCTCTGGCTAAGGCAAACAAACTTTTACTTTGTATATTCTGGCAGAATAGAGTTTGGACTGGTTCTTTGTTTGGTAATAAATTTCCAGTGAGGTCTACAGGCTCTATCTTTCCTGAATTAAAGTAGTGGTTGATTGTTTGCCTTGGGCAGAGTGCCGAGGCGTGCAATCAGTGTAAGGCCAGTAGCAAACATGTGGTTGTCTTCTTTACATATACGAAAATAAAATAAGGAGTATATGACTAGTTTTGGTACATGGTATATTTTATACACAATTGTATATAAAATATCAATTTTGTTTCACACCAGGAAATTATATCTTTCTAGATACTGTACATGCAATGGGTCATATTTATAAACACGAGGATTTTAGTGTTCTCTCTCACTCTCTCACTCTTTATGTGTAATGTATATGATTCTTTGATTCTGCAAATTTTCTTATCTCTTAATAATAAAAAAAAGTGTTGTAGTATACTGAACTTTATCACCTAACTGCACCCTAATGAGGTTTTCTTGTTGATTGTAGCTATATGCCACTGTTATTTTAAAATGTTTTAGCAATAAAAAATTATCACTTTTTTCTTGGCAAATATTTGGAAGACACCCACTGTGTTTTTCAACAAGACTTTTCTCCTACAATGGATGTCAGGAAATAAGTACACCCCCACTATGCACATTCTGGCAAGACAGGAATGGGGTTGGCTCCTCATTTGATAATAAATCAACAGGGAGGTCTACAAGCTCTATATTACCAATATATATGTGTCATCTAGTACAGGGGTTGCACTGATTGGCAAGAAGCTTGGCAGATACACAAATGTTTCTTAAACATCTACCTCTTTTTTTCTTCTTCTTTTATACTATTTTATTCCTTTTCCCTTATCATCTAGTCTCAGTGTTTTCATCTAGTCTCACTGAAAAAAAATCTTTGACCTATTCTGTTTAATCAAATAATGGGTTTTGGCATGAAACATCGAATAGTGGAAAATAACCCATATTTTTTGTGTATTGGAATCTTTCTGCTTCTGGTAAATTGCTGATTCAAGGTAAACCTTCATGTACAAAATGAGTAATCACTTTCCTGCTCTCTAATACTCACTTTTCTCTTCACATGCATTTTCTTTTCTTTTTTCTTTTTTTTCTTTTTTATCAATTATTTCCCTATTCATGTCATAAAGAGTAAATGAATGTTGAGGTGCCAGTAACACAGCAAAATGAGATAAGGATATTTCTATTTCTTTTTTCTTTCTTTAAAGTAATACTAGTAGACCTCTAGTAAACTGTATTCTTAATTCAAGGAATGCCTTTTCCATGAATACCTAATTTCAGCAGAATAGGATGTTTTTCCTTCTTGGCAGCACTAGTAAACTGTATTTTTAGTTCTAGGAATGCCTTTTCCATGAATACCTAATTTCAGCAGAATAGGATGTTTTTCCTTCTTGGCAGCACTCAAATTCAAAGACACAAATTTCATGTGAATAAATAAATAAATAAAAGGAAATCTTCATTTATGAACCTATATGACAATCAGGGCTCTACTAAGTACAATTCATATTTTCTAATAAACTTTGAAGTGAATCGAACAAATTCAAAGTTCATTACCACTAAAAATATTTAGTTATTATACTGGTAACCCCACTTTTCCAACTAAAGGCTAGCTGATCTGTGGGACCTTTTTGGGGGGAGTAGGAGGCACACAAATCCTATACCAAGCACTTAATTTCAGATTGATGTGTAACAAAAAAATGTAAAAGAAATTATTTTTACTCAATTAACTCATCCACTTTAAGTACTAAGTTCAGCAATAT
>NW_028234423.1:19720300-19727800 GCF_977035675.1 Penaeus japonicus | reverse complement strand
TGTTACATGTATTCTTTACTCAATATTATATACATATGGTGTGGAATCATGAAATTATCTGGTGGTTGTTCATACTTAGTCTTTTGTTACCTTTAACAGTTTCATAAATATAATGTAATGATAGTATTAATAGTATTAATTAGTGTAGCTATATATAGTAATTATGGAAAATGCTGTACTGTATTGTTTTTACTGCTCTTGTAGCTGTCAAACAATTAAAAAGATACCATGATATAGTATTAGGAGTACGTAAGTAGCAGGTTGCATTGATATGTATTTGGAATCACAAAGGAGTGCCTGTGATGAATATATTTATTGGCTGTCATTGGATTCGGAACTACATCTACATGCATTACACAATGCTCATCCTTGGGGTTACACTAGCTATTGTGTTTTGTAAGCATGCTTTGGGTAGCAACATTTCGAATTGATTTGAATGTGATAAAAAATAATCTGATGGATTTACCAATGAGGTTTATTATATTCATGGGGATCAGCAGCTAGAGAATGTATACAGTATTATATGAATCAACATTTGTTAGTGTTATCTGTGGTAAAATCGTCCTCTTGATGTCTCAAACTGTACAGCCTAGATGAATTATGTTGCCCTATGTTGTATGAGGATTTTATATGAGAATATTGTTAGACCATTTCTAGTGAAACAGGTCATATAACTATTCATATAAGGGCCTCATTTAACCAATGATATCATTAGTAATAAGGTATTCTTCTCTTTTCAAGATTGGAAGTTTTATTATGGGGTCTGGGGCATAAATAGCAACATGACCCACTGCAAGGTCGTATGACTAAAGATATAATCCTAATCTGTGATTATCATCATGGTCGTCAGGCATGGATTCTGACTGTTAATACCATCCATAATAGGAAATAGTAGACAACTGTCATACTTGGGAGTGTGCTTGTTATTAGTAAACAAATAGCTTTTTATGGCAATGTCATTTTAGTGGCATGATAAAAGAAACAATGTAATTTCAAAGTAATTGGTTATTTGGGTCTAGAACAGAATCGATTTGTTACCATTTACGGTTTGAGAAAAAGCACCCATTTTACATATCCTTACTGATTTTCTTGATTTTGCATCTGAATTATAAATCTGTGTTAATTGGAATGTTAATGATTGGTAGTATTGCGGATTCATTTAGATACTGCTCTGAGTCATATGTTGCTTTCATATAGATATGGTTTAGGTTTTATTTGATTATCTTTTAAATCAGAGCATAAAGTTTTGTGGAATCAGACTGAAGGGCTCAAGTCGGTTGTTTTGAAATAGAATAAGAATTGGATTATAACTATGTTATGAAAAGAACAAAAGTTCTTTTGTAGCTGATAAGCTATTGGTTCCTTAAAGTATCAGCGTTAATTATGGATAATGGCTTGATAGCAGACAATTTCCAAGCAATTTTGATGCAATTTATATTGAGAGAAATCCCAGAGACACAGCATAGTGAAGGTGAGGGAGCCACAAGTCTCCTTGAGGTAATGTTGATAAACCAATATGTAGAGGATAGTTATGGTGGATAGGCTGTTGTTGATAGATGGCTGTAAACAGGTAGGCGAGGTGTGATGTTTGTGAGGTCAGAGTTCTTGTCTTGTCTTTTCTTTTCTTTTCTTTTCTTTTCTTTTCATTTCTTTTATGTTCTTTTATGTTCTATTCTACTCCTTACAAAGATTACTTTTTTCTATTTACCCAAGAAGAAAACTTACTTGTCATTGTTTTTTCCTGCAGAAACATAAAACCGTTATTTTGTACTAATTGACTTGTAGAGTTTGTGTAATTATTGACACAAAAATTTGAATAAAAAAAGATCTAAGGTTCTTATTTAACAAATATGAGAGAGGCTACCATGCGTGCACAGCCTTGCATTGGTTCCTGACCAAGCAAAATCATGCAGAGTGAAGGATACATATTGACTGGACTGATTTGTGTGTGTAACTGAATTGAACTCTCCTCTGATGGTTCTGTTTTCTTTCTTTTATGTGGTTAATAACAGCCGGTGTATTAGATGGGGGTTTGTGAGATGAGAACCACTGTAACCAATTGTGTAAACTTAATAAATTATGAACATTATCAGAGATTTAGGTCTCTTGTTTTCTCTTGTTTGCCCTTGAATTGTAATAAAAGTCTTCAGAAAATATTCACACATTTATAGATATTGGTCGACTGTTTTTTTACCCTCTCAAGTTGTTCTTTTGCATACCAGAGAAAGATTACCTTCGCATAACAAACATTATGTTCACTTGCTTCATATCTCTATCTCAATTAAGATGATCGGAGAGTGTTTACGTTCACCAAGACTGTGTGCAGTTGTTTATGAAGTATGTGGATTGTTTAAGGACCATGAACGTGTGTTTATTTGCAAAGATGATGTTAGGTTTGCGTAGGATTATGGGCTGGGGGTCAGGCACGCCGATGAATGCGAATGGGGGAGAGGGAGAGGGCCGGGGGAGGGGGAGGGGGAGGGGAGGGGTTGGTGGAAATGGGAAGGGAGAGGTGTATGAGAAGGAGTAGAAGGGGAGAGAAAGCGTGAAATAGACAAAAGAGAGGGGTTAGTAAAAAGGGGAGGGGAAGGGGGCAGGCAGGCAGGCAGGCAAACAGACTGGCAGGCAAGCGCCAGGCAGGAGCCAGACGTGTGTCAGGCAAGCGCCAGGTAGGAGCCAGAAAGATGTCAGGCAAGTAGGCAGGCAGGTGTCAGACAAACATACAGACAAACAGTCAGGTAGACAAGCAAGCAAGCAAGTAAGCAAGCTAGCAGGCAGGCAAGTGTCAGACAGGCAAATGCCAGGCAGACCGAAAAGCAGACAGAAGGGAACAGGGGACAGACACGGTAAACAAGCAGGGTGACGTGCAAGTAAGCAAGCAGACACACGCAAAGAGCGAGGAGACCTTGCATTTGCTCTTGCATTTACCCAGGGACATGCGGTCGAGTGGTTTGTGCGGAAAATCAAATATTTCGGCTGATTTAAAGTGCAATGGAGGAAGGGGGGTCATTTAGCACGTCGCATGTCGTTGGTCGTTCACAAACATACGCCCCGACAGTCCGCAATATGCTACTTTTGCCGTATACTTCACATATACATACAGACGCGCACACGTACACGCACACGCACACGCACACGCACACGCACACGCACACGCACACGCACACGCACACGCACACGCACACGCACACGCACACGCACACGCACACGCACACACACACGCACACACACACGCACACACACACACACACACACACACACACACACACACACACACACACACACACACACACACACACACACACACACACACACACACACACACATACACACATACACACACACACACACACACACACACATATATATATATATATATATATATATATATATATATATATATATATATATATATATATATATATATATATATACGCTCGCCCTCTCCCTCTCCTCCTCTTTCTCCATCTCCATCTCCATCTCTCTCACACGCCAGTATATCGTCATTATTTTTAATCGTCTCTCTCTCTCTCTCTCTCTCTCTCTCTCTCTCTCTCTCTCTCTCTCTCTCTCTCTCTCTCTCTCTCTCTCTCTCTCTCTCTCTCTCTCTCTCTCTCTCTAACTCTTTTTTCATTATTACCTTGAGAATCCGGTACGTGTTCGCGCTTGTGATCAGACTGTTTGGGGTTTGAGACTGACGTGTGGTGTCTAGTCTTTGATGGCTGGAGGGGGGGTGGGGGGTGGGGGAGGCAGGAAGGAGGGGGGGCTGGAGCTGGGAGAAGTGTTGTTTTGCTCTTCGGTTGTTATTCTTTGACTCGATTTTATCTTGTAAAGGTCTTTATGTTTCTTCTTCAATATCCATATTATTATTATTTTTTATTTCTTTATTTTGTTCATTATCATCATCGAATACGATAGTGTTTATTACGTAAGGCCTAAGCTTGTGATTCACGATTCGTGATCATTGAAACACGTTTCTGTGTCGGATTATGATGGCATTGGTGATAGGCCTATATATTTCCCTTGTCTGATCCCGTTTCGCTGCCCTTTTTTGTGCACTCGGTATAAAGACACAAAATCTCCATACACGTCGGAGTTAGAGCTAATCTTACCTTTTTGTGCGAAGAAGGGAAACAGAAATTCGGGGAATTTAGTTGAACCGATTTTCGCTGTATTTGGTTTACTTATGTTTTTTTTTTTTTTTTTAATATTAATTCGTGTTTTATTACGCATGCACACGCACACACTCATATGTGTTTTGTCTTGTCGTTAAACGTAGAAAATGGACTTTTAATTCCTGACCTTCTGCCTTCTTTGAACAGGTCTTCACCAGGCGTCAATTAGGCGTGATATATATTATTCTCTCTCTCTCTCTCTCTCTCTCTCTCTCTCTCTCTCTCTCTCTCTCTCTCTCTCTCTCTCTCTCTCTCTCTCTCTCTCTCTCTCTCTCTCTCTGTGTGTGTGTGTGTTAATGTCCGTTATTTCTAGCTGTACTGACATTTTAATAGTTGTTAACTTTATGAGAGTTATTGTGAGTGTTGTTTTTTATAAATATAATCAGCAGCAAGCTGCATTGTACCAAATGTAAAAAAAACTATATAAATGACACTGAATAACGCAATAGATAATTCAGGTGAAGATGTAATCGAAAAAATCATTACATACATCACTAGCATTGTAAAGCTATTCAGATTCATTTAAATCTTGTTCTGCAACAGCAAACTGATGTACCTATTTTCCCCTTTATGCACAAATGACTACTTTAGGCTACTTTAGGCATCCCATCAGTATAGGGAAGTTTTGAGGCGACGAGGAATATTACACTTGGTCAGAACTACGAATTACATTGTGGCAAGAAGCCAAGAGTTGCAATGTATAGAAAAGCCAGGAGTTGCAGTATAGCAGAAACAAACAAACAAATAAGCCAGGAGTTGCAATGTGTTAAAAAGCCGCTTCTAGCTAGTGTCTATTTACCAATCAGTTATTCTATCCTGTGTTGCAAGCCGAAGTGTTTTTTTTTTTTTTTTTTTTTTTTACGGTTGTTGTTTTAGGAATCTGTGGTGCATTAGGGGTTAAAAAGGAAAGAAAAAGGAGGGGGCGTTTCCCACGCTGCTAAGAACTTCTCGGAAGTTTGCTGAGCCGTTGGGGGTGGGGGGGGGGTGGAAGGGAGAGAAAGAGAGAGAGAGAGAGGAGAGAGGAAAGGGGGGAGGAGGAGAAAGGCAAGAATGAGCAGAGGAGAGTAAAAGAAATGTTATAGTTGTTGGGATTAAGAGAAGAGTAAGAGAAAGAACGGAGAGAGTGGGATTAGTAGGGAGAGCGAGAGAGTGTAAGAGGAAAGCACGAGGGAGATAGAGCTATAAGAAAGAGAGAAGGAAAAAGCGAGAGGCAGTATTAAATGGATTTTTTTTTTACCTTTTTCACAGGTCTGTCGTCGTCCTTCCTTTGCCCCTCTCAAGTGTCAGTTCCCAGTTCTTCTGCTTCTTCTTTTTCTTCCTCGTGTTCTTCTCTTCTCTTTTCACATTTCTCCCTCGGCCATGTTTTGTCCTGGCACTCCCTCTTTCCTGTCCCTCTCTCTTCCATTGTACTTCCTCCATCCCGCATCTCCTTTTTTTCGCTTCCCTCCTTCTCTAGTTCTCTCTCCTTCCCTTCCTCACTTGCTAATATCATACCCCTCTTCTTCCTCCCTTTTCTTCTCATGCAATATTTCTCCCCTTTAATTCCCTTCCCCTCCCTTGTGCTTCCCTCTCTCCTCCCCTTCATCCTCTCTCTTCCCTCACCCTTTCCCTCTCTTTCCTCCCGAGTCCCCCTTCAGCCTCCCCCTTCCCCTTCATCTCCCTCAGGGCCATCGCATAAAAGAACGTTTATGGCGTGTCTCGTGTTGAATGTTGATGACGACGATGCCTTGCGGTGTTTCTGCTGCTGTCTCTGGTGCCACGTGCCTTGCATGGGGCTGGCCGAGGGAGAGGGCGAGGGAGGGAGGGAGAGAGAGAGAGAGAGAGAGAGAGAGAGAGAGAGAGAGAGAGAGAGAGAGAGAGAGAGAGAGAGAGAGAGAGAGAGAGAGGGTGGGGGGGGAGAAGAGAGAAGGGAGAGGGGATGGCAGTGGGTGAAGGAGAGGGAGGGGAAGGGAGGAAGGGAGGAAAAGAAGAAAAAGGAGGGAGGGAGGAAGAGAAGGAAAGCGAGAGCGAGATCGGAGGAGGAGGAGGGGAATGAAAGAAAGGAGAAAGAAGAGAGGAAGTAGTGGAAGGATGGGAAGAAAGAGAAAGAAGTAGCAAAAGTGTGGAAAGGAGGGAGGAGGAGGGGAGGATGTGCAGCCGAAGAAGATGGACGTAGGTGGAAAATAAGGGAGGGGCGGGGAGTATCAGGTAGTTAATTATGAAGTGATGCTTCATTACTGCTGCCTGTATACCTTCCCGTATACCTGCCCCCCCCCCCTTCTCTCTCTCTCTCTCTCTCTCTCTCTCTCTCTCTCTCTCTCTCTCTCTCTCTCTCTCTCTCTCCCTCTCTCCTCCTCTCTCTCTCTCCTCTCTCTCTCTCCTCTTCTCTCTCTCCCCCTCTCTCCCCTCTCTCTTTCTCTCCTCTCCTCTCCTCTCCCTCTCCCTCTCCTCTTCTCTCCCTCTCTCTCCTCTCTCTCTCTCCTCTCATTCCTTGCTATTTCTCTCTCTCCTCTCTCTCTCCCCTCTCTCCTCTCTCTCCTCTCCCTCCTCTCCCTCTCCTCTCTCCTCCTTTTCCTCTCTCCTCCCTCTCCTCTCTCTCTCTCTCTCTCCCTCTCTCTCGCCTCTCTCTGTATATATCGCCTCTCTCTCTCTCTCTCTCTCTCTCTCCTTCTCCTCTCCTCCCTCCTCCTCCCTCCTCTCTCTCTCTCTCTCTCTCTCTCTCTCTCTCTCTCTCTCTCGCTTTCTCTCTTCTCTCTTCTCTTCCTTCCCCTCCCCTCCCCTCCCCTCCCCTCCCCTCCCCCTGTCCCTTTCCTTATAAGTGACGGCGATGGGGTACGGTGTTCGACCGAGCGAGAGAGTTGAACGAGCGCTTTCTTTACCAGTCATTTTGATAACTCTTCATTTACCTCGCTACCGAGAGAGGGGTAGGCGTATGGAGGGGGGGAGGGGAAGAGAAGGGAAAGGAAGGGACGTGAAGGGACGGGAAGGGGAGGCAAGGCAAGGCAAGGCAAGGCAAGGCAAGGCAAGGCAAGGCAAGGCAAGGCAAGGCAAGGCAAGGTAAGGTAAGGTAAGGTAAGGTAAAAGCAAAGGCACGGAAAGGGATGAGATGGGATGGGATGGGAAAGAAAGGGGAGGGGAGGGGAGGGAAGAAAAGGAATGGGATGGGATGGGAAAGGCAAAGGCACGGAAGGGGATGGGATGGGAAAGGGAGGGGAGGGAAGGGATGGGAGAGGAAAGGAAAGGAAAGGAAGGGGAGGAAAGAGAATGGAAAGGAAGAGGTGGGGAGGGGAGGGGATGAGTGGGGAGAGTGAGTAGGGAAAGGAAGGTTAGGAAGAAATAGGGGAGA
>NW_028234423.1:19712800-19715300 GCF_977035675.1 Penaeus japonicus | reverse complement strand
GAAGTGGAAGGAGGGAGAGCGAGAGATTGAAGTGGAAGGAGGGAGAGGGAGAGATTGAAGTGAAAGGAGGGAGAGGGAGAGATTGGAGTGGAAGGAGGGAGAGCGAGAGATTGAAGTGGAAGGAGGGAGAGCGAGAGATTGAAGTGGAAGGAGGGAGAGGGAGAGATTGAAGTGAAAGGAGGGAGAGGGAGAGATTGGAGTGAAAGGAGGGAGAGGGAGAGATTGAAGTGAAAGGAGGGAGAGGGAGAGATTGAAGTGGAAGGAGGGAGAGGGAGAGATTGAAGTGGAAGGAGGGAGAGGGAGAGATTGGAGTGAAAGGAGGGAGAGGGAGAGATTGAAGTGAAAGGAGGGAGAGCGAGAGATTGAAGTGGAAGGAGGGAGAGCGAGAGATTGAAGTGGAAGGAGGGAGAGGGAGAGATTGAAGTGGAAGGAGGGAGAGCGAGAGATTGGAGTGAAAGGAGGGAGAGGGAGAGATTGAAGTGGAAGGAGGAGAGCGAGAGATTGAAGTGGAAGGAGGGAGAGGAGAGATTGAAGTGAAGGGGGGTGAGCGAGTGATTGAAGTGGAAGGAGGGAGAGCGAGAGTTTGAAGTGGAAGGAGGGAGGGCGAGAGATTGAAGTGAAAGGAGGGAGAGGGAGAGATTGAAGTGAAAGGAGGAGAGGAGAGAGATTGAAGTGAAAGGAGGGAGAGAGATTAAGTGAAAGGAGGGAGAGGGAGAGAGGGAGAGTGGAAGAAGGGAGAGGGAGAGATTGGAGTGAAAGGAGGGAGAGAGAGAGATTGAAGTGGAAGGAGGGAGGGAGAGATTGAAGTGGAAGGAGGGAGAGGGAGAGATTGAAGTGAAAGGAGGGAGAGGGAGAGATTGAAGTGGAAGGAGGAGAGCGAGAGATTGAAGTGAAAGGAGGGAGAGCGAGAGATTGAAGTGAAAGAGGGAGGAAGAGATTGAAGTGAAAGGAGAGAGCGAGAGATTGAAGTGGAAGGAGGGAGAGCGAGAGATTGAAGTGGAAGGAGGTAGAGGGAGAGATTGAAGTGAAAGGAGGGAGAGGAAGGATTGAAGTGAAGAGGGAGAGGGAGAGATTGAAGTGAAAGGAGGGAGAGATTGAAGTGAAAGGAGGGAGAGGGAGAGATTGAAGTGAAAGGAGGAGAATTGAAGTAAAGGAGGGAGAGGAGAGATTGAAGTGGAGAGGGAGAGCGAGCAGTCGAGATTGAAGTGGAAGGAGGAGAGAATTATTAAGGAGAGAAATTCTGACTGTTATGAGTGGAAGGAGGAGAGCGAGAGATGTGTAAGAGTGAAAGGAATGTATGATGGAAGAGAGTAGAAGTGGAAAAGGAGGAGATGAGAGATTGAAGTGGAAGGAGGGAGAGGGAGAGATTGAAGTGAAAGGATGAGGAGAGCGAGAGATTGAAGTGAGGAGGGAGAGCGAGAGTTGAAGTGGAAGGAGGAGAGGAGAGTTGAATGAAGGAGGAAGGAGATTGCGTAAGGAGAGGAAGATTGAGTGGAAGGAGGAGAAACATCTTGGAGAGATAGAAGGAAAGAGGTTTTCTAGAGGAGAGATTGAAGTGGAAGGAGGAGTCGAGAGAATGAAAGTGAGGAGAAGAATTTTGTGAAAGGAGGAGAGGAGAGATTGAGTGAAAGGAGGAGAGGGAGAGATTGAAGTGAAAGGAGGGAGAGGAGAGATTGATGAAAGGACCAGAGCGAGAGATAGAAGTGGAAGGAGGAAGAGGAGAGATTGAGTGAAAGGAGGAGAGGGAGAGATTGGAGTGAAAGGAGGAGAGGGAGAGATTGAAGTGGAAGGAGGGAGAGCAGAATAGAAGTGAAGGAGGAGAGGGAGAGATTGAAGTGAATGTGAGGAGAGGGAGATTGAAGTGGAAGGAGGGAGAGGGAGAGATTGAAGTGAAAGGAGGGAGAGGGAGAGATGGAAGTGAAAGGAGGGAGAGGAGAGATTGGAGTGAAAGTAGAAGAGATTGAAAAGAGGAGAGGAGAATGATTGGAAGGAGAGATTGAAGTGAAAGGAGGGAGAGGGAGAGATTGAAGTGAAAGGAGGGAGAGGGAGAGATTGAAGTGAAAGGAGGGAGAGGGAGAGATTGAAGTGAAAGGAGGGAGAGGGAGAGATTGAAGTGAAAGGAGGGAGAGGGAGAGATTGAAGTGAAAGGAGGGAGAGGGAGAAAGGGAGAAGAGAAAGAAAGGGGTACGAAGCATGGAAGGAAACATGTTGGGATGAAGAAAGAGGAAGAGGAAGAATGTTAAGTGGATAAGATTAGAGGGGGAAAGGGATAGTGAAGTGGAGAGACGTAAGCCTATATTTATTTGTGTGTGTGTGTATGTATGTATGTATGTATGTATGTGTGCGTGAATATATGCATGTGTCTGTTCGTCCGTTTGTATATATGTACACAGACTTCCGTATGTGCTTGCATACATTCTAGCACCTCAATCTCTATTAGACAATTAATAAAACAAACAAACAATCAAACAAGGAGAACAAATAGAGAGAAAAAGAGAGA
>NW_028234423.1:19697800-19700300 GCF_977035675.1 Penaeus japonicus | reverse complement strand
GTCTCTGTTGTCTCTGCTTTTCCATTTTTAATTTTCTTTGTTTTCTCTTCCTTGGCGTCCGGTTGATTTTCTCTGTTTATCAAGAAATCCCTTTTTTGTTATTGTTATTATCATAATAATAATAATAATAATTATTATTATTATTACTATTAGTATTGTTGTGATGAAAAATGTTCTTCATTCATTTTTTTCTTCTTTTTTTCCTTACCTTATTTGTGTTTCTAACTTTCTTCTTCCCTTCCCCTTCTTCGCCTTCTCCTATTCCTTCTTTTCCTACCCCTTCTTCTCCTTCTTTTCCTACCAATTCTCTTTCTCTTTTTCCTTCACCTTCTCCTTCTTCTTCCCGTTCCCCATCCCCATCCCCATCCCCTTCCCCTTCCACTTCCACTTCTCCTCCTTCATCCTACATCTTTTTCTTTTTCACCTCCTTTTTCTGCATTTATTTCATCTTCACACTTTACACTCCATCCTCCTCCTCCTCCTCGTCCCTCCTCTTCCTCCTCCTCCTCCCTCCTCCTCCTCCTCCTCCTCCTCCTCCTCCACCCCCTCCTCCTCCTCCTCTCCTCCTCCTCCTCCTCCTCCTCCTCCTCCTCCCCTCCCTCCTCCTCTCCTCCTCCTCCTCCTCCTCCTCCTCCTCCTCCTCCTCCTCCTCCTCCTCCTCCTCCTCCTCCTCCTCCTCCTCCTCCTCCTCCTCCTCCTCCTCCTCCTCCTCCTCCTCCTCCCCCCCCTCCTCCTCTTCCTCCTCCTCCTCCTCTTCCTCCTCCTCCTCCTCCTCCTCCTCCTCCTCCTCCTCCTCCTCCTCCTCCTCCTCCTCCTCCTCCTCCTCCTCCTCCTCCTCTTCCTCTTCCTCGTGCTCCTCTGCTTCCTCTTTCTCCTCTTCCTGTCCCTCTGCCTCCTCCTTTGCTATCAGTCTTGGAGTACTCGCATACCACCCCACCCCCAACCCCCCAACCCCCAACCCCTTCCCGCCCCCCGCCCCCTCAGCGCCATGTTCCTGCTAAGTTTCTCTCTTACCCGGATATTGGAGTTTGTTGTGAACGCCCCAGGGTGTGTGTGTGTGTGTGTGTGTGTGTGTGTGTGTGTGTGTGTGTGTGTGTGTGTGTGTGTGTGTGTGTGTGTGTGTGTGTGTGTGTGTGTGTGTGTGTGTGTGGGTGTGTGTGTGTGTGTGCGCGCTATGTAGGTGTACTCGGAGAGAGATTTAGATGCAGTTAATTTGTGTGTACATACAGTGCAGTTCCTCGTGCGTCAGATATGTATTAAAGAGATAGGACGATAAGGAAGAGGAAGAAAGGAAGAGAGGAAGAGGAAGTGAAGAAGAAACAGGAAGGGAGATTAGGGGAGGATGCAGATACGGAAGAACTCGAGGAAGAAATGTAGGCGGAAGAAAGATACAAGGAAATCGACAGTTACAAAGAAAAAAAGAAGAAGAAAATGAATATTAAAAAAAAGATGGTTGCAAAAAAGGTATTTCTTGCGAGGAAAAAGTACAAGAAATAAGATAGTTGCAAGAAGAAAAATATGATTCCAAGGGTATAGATAAAAGATCATTACAAAAATAACCAAAACAAGATGATCGCATTGATGAAAAAGTAACCCTAATGGGAAAAGATATCAACATCATTATAAGAAGAGAAAAAATGGTTACAAGGAAGCACAAACAAACAGTACGAAGGAAGATAATTACAAATAAAACCACAATTGCAGGAAAGTATAAGAAATACAGGGAGAAAGGGAAGGGTGAAGGAAGGGGATGTCGGGGTGGGTGGGGGGAAGGGGAGGAAGGGGGCGTGTGGAGCGAGTCTTGGTTATTTAAGAATTCGCGTTTTGATGGAAAGTCACGCAGGTACCGGCAATACATGCTCTCTGGGAGGTCGTTGTGTTTACAGTTTATCGACGTTTTTTTTTTTCCTTTCTTGCATAGAATGGTTATGTCTATATTTCTTTAAGGTTTAGGGCGAAGTTAATTTTCTTGTTTATTACCCTTTGCTCTCCCCCCCCTCCCCCCACACATCAGCCTCGATCTCTCATCCTGGTTACTTGTTTCTCTGTACATCTTACTCTTTTTTTTCTTTCCCATAACCCCTTATCCTACTCATCCCATCTCCCCACCACCCTCGTTTCTGTCCCTAGTCTCTCTCTTCCTTCTCTCTCTCCCTCCTCTCTCCCAGCTTCCATATCATCTTTTCTGTCCCATCCCCTTTTCAACTTTTCCTTTTCCCTTTCTTTCTCATCTCTCCTCCCTTTTCCTCCTTGCCCTCTCATCTACTCCCTTCCCCCCTCCTCTCAAATCACCCTCTCTCTCTCTCTCTCTCTCTCTCTCTCTCTCTCTCTCTCTCTCTCTCTCTCTCTCTCTCTCTCTCTCTCTCTCTCTCTCTCTCTCTCTCTCTCTCCTCCTTTTTCTTCCAAGCCCTCTCCCCTCATCCCATCCCCACCTCCCCCATCTGCGTGCTGGGAACTCCTGCCGCTACAACTTCTATTTTTTTTCCGCCTCCGCCGTCCT
>NW_028234423.1:19680300-19687800 GCF_977035675.1 Penaeus japonicus | reverse complement strand
CTATGCTCTTCAGTGCCTCACCCCCCTATCCCCCCATGCTCTTTAGTACCACCCCTTCTCCGTCCTCCATGCCCCCCCCCCCCTTGTGTCTCCTAGAAACATGATCCCTTGAGGCGAGATGGGCGGGCGCATGAGGGTCATACATTACCCATTATCAAGCTCAGCAGGCCGCATGAGGGTACTCAGCCCGCCCGAGCTCGCCGTCGCCACCGCTCTCCTGTTAGTCCTGTTATCAGTATGGCGACAGAGGGCCATACCCCCCCCCTCCCTCTCCTCCGCCTATCATCCCTCCTCTCCCCCTGGGATCTTCCCCCCCCCCCACCTCCCTCCTCTTATCACTTCTTCTCCTATCACCGTCTCTACCTTTCACCCTCTCCCCTCATGTCACACCCCTTTCCCCCCTGTCACCCCCAGTCCTGTCGCAAACCCCTTCCCCCCCCTTATCGCCTCTCCTCTACCACATAACCCCACTCTGTCCCTTCTCTTCCCTCCCCTTCTCCTCCTCCTATTCCCTCCCTTCTCACATTCCTTCATCCCCAGCCCCCCCTCGTCCCCTCTTCCCTCCTCCCCATCCCCTCCCCCCTCGCCCCCTTTTCCCTCCTTCCCATTCCCTCCCCTCCCCTCCTCCCCTCTCCCCCCTCCCCTCCCTTCCTCCCCATTCCCTTCACTCCCTTCCTTCTCATTTCCTTTCCTTCTCCTCGCCCTCTCTTCCCTCCTCCCCATTCCCTTCCCTCCCCTCGCCCCCTCTTTCCTCCCCCCTCCCCTTCCCCCTCCCCTTCCCCTTACTCAGCACCACACTTTTGGACTCGGCCCTCCTTCAATTATCCTTTTCTCATACACTTATTCATTCCCTTTTCCCCCGTTCCTGTTTCTATACGCACATGCCCATGCTATACGCACATGCCCATGCTATACGCACATGCCCATGCTACACGCACATGCCCATGCTATACGCACATGCCCATGCTATACGCACATGCCCATGCTATACGCACATGCCCATGCTACACGCACATGCCCATGCTATACGCACATGCCCATGCTATACGCACATGCCCATGCTACACGCACATGCCCATGCTATACGCACATGCCCATGCTATACGCACATGCCCATGCTACACGCACATGCCCATGCTATACGCACATGCCCATGCTACACGCACATGCCCATGCTACACGCACATGCCCATGCTACACGCACATGCCCACGCTACACGCACATGCCCATGCTACACGCACATGCCCATGCTACACGCACATGCCCATGCTACACGCACATGCCCACGCTACACGCACATGCCCATGTTACACGCACATGCCCATGCTACACGCACATGCCCATGCTATACGCACATGCCCACGCTACACGCACATGCCCATGCTACACGCACATGCCCATGCTACACGCACATGCCCATGCTACACGCACATGCCCATGCTACACGCACATGCCCATGCTACACGCACATGCCCACGCTACACGCACATGCCCATGCTACACGCACATGCCCATGCTACACGCACATGCCCATGCTATACGCACATGCCCACGCTACACGCACATGCCCATGCTACACGCACATGCCCATGCTACACGCACATGCCCACGCTACACGCACATGCCCATGTTACACGCACATGCCCATGCTACACGCACATGCCCATGCTATACGCACATGCCCACGCTACACGCACATGCCCATGCTACACGCACATGCCCATGCTACACGCACATGCCCATGCTACACGCACATGCCCATGCTATGCGCACATGCCCATGACACACGCACATGCCCATGCTATACGCACATGCCCATGTTACACGCACATGCCCATGCTACACGCACATGCCCATGCTATACGCACATGCCCACGCTACACGCACATGCCCATGCTACACGCACATGCCCATGCTACACGCACATGCCCATGCTACACGCACATGCCCATGCTACACGCACATGCCCATGCTACACGCACATGCCCATGCTACACGCACACGCCCATGCTACACGCACATGCCCATGCTACACGCACATGCCCCTGCTACACGCACATGCCCATGCTACACGCACATGCCCATGCTACACGCACATGCCCAGGCTACACGCACATGCCCATGCTACACGCACATGCCCATGCTATACGCACATGCCCATGCTACACGCACATGCCCATGCTATACGCACATGCCCATGCTACACGCACATGCCCATGCTACACGCACATGCCCATGCTACACCCACATGCCCACGCTACACGCCCATGCCCATGATACACGCACATACCCATGCTACACGCACATACCCATGCTATACACACATGCCCATGCTATACGCACATGCCCATGCTACACGCACAGGCCCATGCTACACGCACATGCCCATGCTACACGCACATGCCCATGCTACACGCACATGCCCATGCTACACGCACATGCCCATGCTATACGCACATGCCCACGCTACACGCACATGCCCATGCTACACGCACATGCCCATGCTATACGCACATGCCCATGCTATACGCACATGCCCATGCTATACGCACATGCCCATGCTATACGCACATGCCCATGCTATACACACATGCCCATGCTATACGCACATGCCCATGCTACACGCACATGCCCATGCTACACGCACATGCCCATGCTACACGCACATGCCCACGCTACACGCACATGCCCATGTTACACGCACATGCCCATGCTACACGCACATGCCCATGCTACACGCACAGGCCCATGCTACACGCACATGCCCCTGCTACACGCACAGGCCCATGCTACACGCACATGCCCATGTTACACGCACATGCCCATGCTACACGCACATGCCCATGCTATACGCACATGCCCATGCTATACGCACATGCCCATGCTATACGCACATGCCCATGCTATACGCACATGCCCATGCTACACGCACATGCCCATGCTATACGCACATGCCCATGCTACACGCACATGCCCATGCTATACGCACATGCCCATGCTACACGCACATGCCCATGCTATACGCACATGCCCATGACACACGCACATACCCATGCTATACACACTGCCCATGCTATACGCACATGCCCATGCTATACGCACATGCCCATGCTATACGCACATGCCCATGTTACACGCACATGCCCATGCTACACGCACATGCCCATGCTATACGCACATGCCCACGCTACACGCACATGCCCATGCTACACGCACATGCCCATGCTACACGCACATGCCCATGCTACACGCACATGCCCATGCTATACGCACATGCCCACGCTACACGCACATGCCCATGCTACACGCACATGCCCATGCTATACGCACATGCCCATGCTACACGCACATGCCCATGCTACACGCACATGCCCATGCTACACGCACATGCCCACGCTACACGCACATGCCCATGTTACACGCACATGCCCATGCTACACGCACTGCCCATGCTATACGCACATGCCCATGCTATACGCACATGCCCATGCTATACGCACATGCCCATGCTACACGCACATGCCCACGCTACACACACATGCCCATGCTACACGCACATGCCCATGCTATACGCACATGCCCATGCTATACGCACATGCCCATGCTACACGCACATGCCCATGCTACACGCACATGCCCATGCTACACGCACATGCCCACGCTACACGCACATGCCCATGACACACGCACATACCCATGCTATACACACTGCCCATGCTATACGCACATGCCCATGCTATACGCACATGCCCATGCTATACGCACATGCCCATGCTACACGCACATGCCCACGCTACACACACATGCCCATGCTACACGCACATGCCCATGCTATACGCACATGCCCATGTTACACGCACATGCCCATGCTATACGCACATGCCCATGCTACACGCACATGCCCATGCTATACGCACATGCCCATGCTATACGCACATGCCCATGCTACACGCACATGCCCACGCTACACACACATGCCCATGCTACACGCACATGCCCATGCTATACGCACATGCCCATGCTATACGCACATGCCCATGCTACACGCACATGCCCATGCTACACGCACATGCCCATGCTACACGCACATGCCCATGCTATACGCACATGCCCATGCTACACGCACATGCCCATGCTACACGCACATGCCCATGCTACACGCACATGCCCATGACACACGCACATACCCATGCTATACACACATGCCCATGCTATACGCACATGCCCATGCTACACGCACATGCCCATGCTACACGCACATGCCCATGCTACACGCACATGCCCACGCTACACGCACATGCCCATGTTACACGCACATGCCCATGCTACACGCACATGCCCACGCTACACGCACCTGCCCATGCTACACGCACATGCCCATGCTACACGCACATGCCCACGCTACACGCACATGCCCATGTTACACGCACATGCCCATGCTACACGCACATGCCCATGCTATACGCACATGCCCACGCTACACGCACATGCCCATGCTACACGCACATGCCCATGCTACACGCACATGCCCATGCTATACGCACATGCCCATGCTACACGCACATGCCCATGCTATACGCACATGCCCATGCTACACGCACATGCCCATGCTACACGCCTCTCCTCTTCCCCTCTCATCCTTCACCTCCCCCACTTTTTTTTTCTTCACATCTAGTTCCCCTCCCGAGTTATTTGCATTAGCTGGAGTAAAACTACCCCGACTCTCCCTTCTCTTTCACCCCTTTCACCACTCGTACTCTTTCGTCGCTCTTTCACCCCCCCCCCCCCCATTGCCTTCCTTTCCCCTCCTTTCCGTTTCACCGATTCTCGCTCCCCTTCCTTCTCGTTATCTTTCTTTGAGAGACTTGTTTTTCTTTGTTATATTATATATTCTTTTTTTCGCTTTTTGTTATTATTCTTTTTGTTCCTCTTATTCTTATTTTTTTTTCTTTTTCCTCCTCCTCCTCCTCCCCCTCCTCCTCAGTTCTTCTTTTCCTCTGACTCAACCTTCCCACCCCGTACCTCATTTCTCTCATTCCTTCCTTTCCATCTCCCTTCCACTGTTTTTCTTCTCTACTTTGCCTTTTCTCTCCATTCCTATATAATCCGTTTTCCTAACCACAACTCTGCACCACTCCAACCTTCCCCTCTCCCTTCCCTCCATCCCTCCACGTCCCTTCCTTATCCCTTTCCCTCCCACCTTCCTTCCTCACCCCCATTCTCCCCCCCTTCCCCCCTCCCCCCCTCCCTCCTTCCTCACCCCACCCTTTTATTCTCCTCGTCCCCTTCCTCTCACTGACTCGCTATTCTCTCCCCTTCACGTGACCCCTCTCTCACCTCACCCTTCCTCGTTCCCCCCCTTGACCTGGGTAGTCACGCGAGAAGTGTGGGCGGCTAAAATTCATGGGGGGGTGGGGGGAGATACGAGGATTAGGGAGGGAGGGAGGGAGGGAGAGAGGGAGGGAGAGAGTGAGGGAGAGAGTGAGGGAGGGAGAGAGGGAGGGAGAGAGGGAGAGGGAGAGGGAGAGGGAGAGGGAGAGGGAGAGGGAAGGAGGGAGGGAGGGAGGGAGAGAGGGAGGGAAGGAAGGGGAAGGAAAGGAGAGAGGGGAAGGAAAGGAAAGGGAAGGAGGGAAGGGAGGGAGGGGGGAAGGGAAGGGGAGGATAGAACAATCGGAAAACCCGAATCAGATGTAATTTACAAATTAGAAAGAGTTCTTATAATACGAGAAGACAAGGCAATCAAAGAAACAAACGCACACCTATGCGGACACAAACAGCAACACCTACTTACACAAACACACGCTCGCGTTGAAGAGAAGGCGTTGACGAGGAAGGTAAGGTCAGATTTGGTTCATTAGCATCATTTAGTCCCGACTGGAATTCGATACAGCTCGTTGATCAGGGGCGCTGTGCGGGGCTACGATCATGGTGTATGCAGGGTCTACGGTGTGTATGTTTCTATGCGCACATGCCCATGACACACGCACATACCCATGCTATACACACTGCCCATGCTATACGCACATGCCCATGCTATACGCACATGCCCATGCTACACGCACATGCCCATGCTACACGCACATGCCCATGCTACACGCACATGCCCACGCTACACGCACATGCCCATGCTACACGCACATGCCCATGCTACACGCACACGCACACGCACACGCACACGCACACGCACACGCACACGCACACGCACACGCACACACACAAACACACACACACACACACACACACACACACACACACACACACACACACACACACACACACACACACACACACACACGCTACACACATGCTCTTGTTATACACACACACACACACACACACACACACACACACACACACACACACACACACACACACACACACACACGCTACACACATGCTCTTGTTATACACACACACACACACACACACATATACGTGTACATATACGTACTGTATATTTCTTCATTCATATATAAATTTATGTCTGTAGATGGATTCTATTTCGGAAAGAATAGTCCACGTAAGGTGTGAAATCTGACCTGACTAGAGGCTTTGGAGAGTGTGAATGGTTGAAATGAAGTTGATTGATGTGACTATGCAAAAAGGCCGGTTGATCGTTATTTTTAAACAAAGGAGAGGAAGTTAATCAATCAAGTAATGGTCATGTAAGTTTCGTCGGGGGTTTTGCATGATGTGGCCACTTTTGGAAATGGCTAAAGTCGTTGTAATTTAAGGGAGGAAAGGGAAGGATGGCGACGTTAATTGAACATGATGATAAGCAAGATGAAACAAGAATTAGATTGTCAAATAAAATAGTGAAAGACGCAAACTAACGAATTGAAAAAAGAGACATAGATGTGACAGAGCACTCTTCATACTTTAAACAGCTAACAAACAAACACACAAGATCCTACCTACCTCTTCTTCAACAAACCAACCAATCAAATATAGAACCCCTCCACACACACAAAAAATAATAATGATAAAGTAAAATGAAACGACATCAACAATACCAACACATCATGAAACCACAGTTCGAAACCCCACTCCCCCACTCCCACTCCCACCTCCACTCCACCCCCACCCCACCCCCATCCCCATCCCCATCCCCATCCTCATCCCCACCCCCACCCCCACCCCCACCCCCATTCCAATCCCCACTCCCACCCCCACCCCTCAAAAAATAAACAAACAAACATCCAAAACAAAACATAAAGCAGGACTACACACGGAGGCACGGGAAAGCATGTCCTATTGCGTCATCGCGATCGATTGGCCGGGCGAGGATCGGACGTGTGTGCTCGTTGGGACGGCGACCCAGCTGATGAGGCCATTTCGTTTAACCTCTTTTAGACGACCTTCCTTGGCGATGGGTATTCAGGAGCTGTTGGCCTTGTTCTTCGGTTGAAACCATTTTTTGTTTTATTGTGTTTTCTTGTTGTTATTGTTGGTGTTGTTGTAACTGTTATTGTTGTAATCATTAATGTTATTATTATTAT
>NW_028234423.1:19672800-19675300 GCF_977035675.1 Penaeus japonicus | reverse complement strand
GATAGTAGCATCAGTAGTACTGATAATGATGTTAATGATGATAATGAGAATAATCCGTGAAGATGAATATGATTAGGGTGATGATGACGATGATAATGATGACGATGGTGATGATGACGATGAATATGATGAGGATGAACAGCAAGAGGGATGATAATAAGAAGGATGTTGATGATTTTTTTAAAAATCAATCCGTGAACAAAAGCGGAGTAACTGAAGAATAAAAAGAAAGGAGGAGGTAGAAATAAGGACCGAGGAAAAGAAAGAATAGGAAGAGGAAAACACCAAGGATTTGAGGAAGAAGGAAACCGAAGGAGAAACAAAAACAAACAAACAATGAGTAATGGAGGAAGAGGAGACAAGAAGAAGAAGAAGAAGAAGAAGAAGAAGAAGAAGAAGAAGAAGAAGAAGAAGAAGAAGAAGAAGAAGAAGAAGAAGAAGAAGAAGAAGAAGAAGAAGAAGAAGAAAGTGTGGAACAATACCAAGCGCGAGAGGAGGTCAAGTTCGTGACTCCCGTTCAGATGATCTTTGGAAGCGACGAACCGCGGAGAACAATGCGGACGGGACGGGACGGGACGGGGCGACATCGGGAATTGTTCAGGCCTACGTTTTTTTTCTCTGTTCACTGGGCGGTAGGAGGGGGAGGGGGGAAGGGGGGTAGAAGGGGATGGGGGAAGGAGAGGGGGAGGGAGAGGGAAGGGGGTAGGGGATGGAAGGTGATGGGGAGGGAGAGGGGGATGGAAGGGGATTAGGGAGGGAGAGGGAAGGGGGTAGGGGATGGAAGGTGATGGGGAGGGGGAGGGGGATGGAAGGGGATTAGGGAGGGAGAGGGAAGGGGGAGGGGATAGAAGAGGGTGGGAGGAGTGAGGGTGATGGGGCGGGGTTCTGGCATGGGGAAGGGAGCTGGTAGAAGTGTGGGGGAGATAGGAGGGAGGGGGGCAGGGAGGAGTGGAAATTGATAAGCCTAGAGGGAATGATAGAAGAGAGTGGTGATAAAACAGTGGACAAAGCGGACGGTGGTTGGTAGGTAGGTAGGCAGGCACTTGGTAGGTTGGCACAAAGGAGAGGACTTTGCTTAGGAATTCAGAGGCGAGAGAGAGTGGCGAACATAGATACAGGAAGACAGACAGATATGACAGAGACACACGCACGCAAGCACACACATGCACGCACGCACGCGCACACACGCACAATCACACGCACGCACACATACACAAACACCCGCACCCACCCATACACACACACACACACACACACACACACACACACACACACGTACGTTTAAGATGAACTGAATGGCTGATAAGTTGTCGGGCTGTGCACGAGTATGCTTTCCTGTGGAAACGCGATGACATGACATGACATGACAAGAATACCGCACTCTCATATCGCTGCCGAGTAGAGTGCGTTTCTGTGTGACTTTGGAGTGGGTAAGTAAGTGATTGATCTGGCGAATGGAATTGGTGAGTTCGTGGGTGAATGGGTGAGTGAGTGAGTGAGTGAGTGAGTGAGTACGTGGATGAGCGAATGAACTCTTGTGTGGGTGTATGGGTGTGTAAGTGAATTGATGGATGAATGGTTGTGGTGATTGACGAGGGCGTGAGTGAATGAGCGAGTAAAGGGCGAGTGAGTATGCCTGCGTGTGATGATTCTCTCCAATATCGCTCCTGTTGTTGCAAATTGCATGTTTTGATTCGTAAGTCACGAGACAATCTGAATATACATCCTGCCGAGGGAGGCGGGAGTGACGATGGTTCTGATAGTGAACAGAAAGAGGGAGAGTGGGAAAGAGAAGAAGAAAAAGATTAAGGATGAGAAGAAAAAACGAAGAAAAGAAGGGAAAAAGTAGGAAAGGAGGGAAGGATAAGAGGAGGAAAGTAGGGAAGGATAAAAGGAAGAAAGAAATGAAGTGAAGAAAAAGAGGAGGATTAAGTGAGAATGGGAAGAGGAGAAAAGGGGGGAAGGAAAAGTAGAGGAAAGGTGGATGGATAAAAGGTGTAAAAGGAGGGAAGGATATGAGGAAGAAAGAAGGAAAGAATAAGAAGAGAAAGGATAGGTGGAAAGAAGCATGAGAGGAGGGTGATGATAATATCCTTGACGCTACAGATAGTTATTATTATTATTAAAACTAAAACTGATTTATCGTTATTATTGTTATTGTCGGTTGCCTGATTGTTGTTGTTACCAATAGCACACAAGTATTATCACATCTTTCTCTTTTGCACTCCCTCTTCATCTACAGAGAAAACACAGACCAGGGAGAAACTAAAACATTACGAAGAAACGAAAACCCTCGACACGGAGACTTGTTTGCTTCTCCGCGCACAAATACCTATCTTAGGCATTGTTATTAATTGCTACACGCGAGGCGGGGTTAGGTATTGAGTGGCGGTTCCGGGATCGGGTTCTGCCTTGCGTGACGGCGGTGCTCGCTTTTTTTTTCTTTGACTGACTGACTTTCTCTCTCTCTCGTTCTCTCTTCTATCTTCTATCTTCTATC
>NW_028234423.1:19635300-19645300 GCF_977035675.1 Penaeus japonicus | reverse complement strand
ATTATATCAATAATTTATCTATAGTGGTAATATTTCTTATAAATCTTCTGTACTACTTTTTATCTTCTAATGTGCTGACTATTGCATATTGCATATTTCAATAACTTTCTGTTGGTGTTTATGATTGATCTGTATTTTAACCCTTTCTATTGTTAATTTCATACTTTTTCATTTTGGTATGCTGGTTAATAAATAAGGAACACTTCCCTAAAAAAAGATCTACTTTTTTCAGGTGACGCAGAGTACAATAAGCAGATTTGCGTGTCGTATAATTGCTCACAGAACAACTCGCACCACTCAGGTTTATGCTGCCGGCTTCGATTCGTCGAGAAACATATTTCTGGGGGTGAATTCCTTTTCTTTTATGTTTCTATATGCATTATAATATTGACGTTGAAAGTGCTTATGAATTGGCAGACTCCACACATGATTACTACATAATCATTCATGCTTTTAGAATAGACACCCAGTTATATCACACAATTAGACACCGCCAATGTGCAGCACAAAAACAGCACATCTTACTAAACCTTATTTGTCTACCAGGAAAAAGCGACAAAATGGCAGAACAACGGAGAGATTGATGGCCTGACAACTAATGGAGTCCTAATCATGCATCCGCCAAGTCAATTCTGTGGAGGAGAGGCCAAGCCAGGCATCTGGAGGGAGGTGTCAGTAGGGGGAGGTGTTTATGCATTAAGAGAATCACGGTCTGCCCCACAGAAAGGCATTAAGGTGTGTTATTTGTTATCCTCTTCATCGTCATCACCATCAGTCATCGGTTGTCAGTTGTCATTTGTCATCAGCAGTCATCAATCAGTCATCATCTACCCTCACTACTACCACCTTATAAAAAATTATGTTTATTATATTTTTAGTTTTCTGAAGGTCTGAGAATAAAAATCCATATTATTTTTCCAGATTGATGAAGAAACAAATGTTTTACAAGACGGCACGTTGATAGACTTGTGTGGAGCTACGTTACTATGGAGGTCGGCAGAGGGTTTAGGAAAGTCTCCCGTAAGTTGTCTTGGCCATATGAGTAATATGGGAATAGTAGTAGTAGTAGTTATATAATATTTTGTCAAATCAACTTCTATCATGATTATTGTTATTGTGCCTTAAACCATAAGTTAATTTAGTTTTGGAGATTCACCATGGGATTTATTAATCCTTATTGATGTAATCCTTCATAGATATATGATAGATAAAGAAGAATATTTGTGATCATTAAAATTTTCATCATTGTAACTACAAGTGAATCATAATTTTAAGGAGACCAATGATTCAAACATAACTTTGCCTAATTTCCAGACGAAACGACACCTAGAACAGATGGTGGACGAGCTCAATGCAGGTCGTCCGCAGTGCCCTGTAGGACTCAATACCTTAGTCATACCCAGAAAGGCTACCCTCACAAGCACGGAAAAGCAGCCTGTAGTGTATCTGAACTGTGGCCATGTGCAGGGTTTACATGAGTGGGGTCATGAGAAGGACTCGAATTCCCACACTTGCCCTATGTGTCTTAAGGTAAATTCAATCAGTGTGTATTTGTGTGTGCAGGTCCTTCTATTGTTGTCCCAGGTGTCCCTCGTTGGGCATGCTGGGGAATGTTTGTGCGTCAGGATGTTATATCCCCCTCTCCAGGTGCATTGAAGTTGCATTGATACCCAACAAGCTAGAGGGTAGATGTTATACCTGGTCTGGTATAGTATTGTTATTCTTGTTGTGTTGTATGAAAAAGCTGCAGCTGAACTTGCAGTGACCAAAGATACGAAACCTGTGAATGAAATGAACCATTATATTCTTCAGTGTGCCATGAAGAGAAAGTGTTATTATGTTGTGTTTCTCTAGCGAACAAAATTGAAGTTTCCATGTGATGAAACAGTATCCAGCTTCAAGTATTGGGTGTTTTCAAGGAACTTCTTTCAAATTGCACTCATCTGTTGTGTTGCAGATACTTAGAAAACCTGTGAAGCTACATTTTTGTGTTGAATTTGCAATTATATAATGTAATCCAATATTTCATGTGAATAAGATTGTTAATTATGAACTGCAAAATAATTTGCCTGGTGAAGACAAGTTGAAAAATAAACAGTGCATTCAGTGCAGACATTGTGGAAATCTGTTTTAACCCATTCTAGAGGGTGATAGATTTGTTTGACTGGTCCCCAAGATGGGCACAAGTGCCACCTGCGATGCAACCCTGAGCAAGGGAGCTTCACCGAACATATTGCACCCCTTTGTGCTGTCTTTCATTTACTGTATGATATAATACTAAAGCTTTATTTGAGTATTTTACTATGTTGGGAGACTTATTTGTGCCACCTGGCAGTTTTTATCACAGTTGTAGACTAAAATTGTAGTATAGGATCCTTATCAGCTCATTTTATTCTTTATACTCATTGTGATAGAAGCACTACAGTTTTAAAGGAGAGAAAAAAGCAACCTAATTCTTTCCACAAACGTGTACTTTTGTAAACAAATTCAAGAGAAATATTGACTTCTAACGAAAATAAACAGAGAAGGGGAAGAGAAGGAGAAGAAGAAGAAGAAGAAGAAGAAGAAGAAGAAGAAGAAGAAGAAGAAGAAGAAGAAGAAGAAGAAGAAGAAGAAGAAGAAGAAGAAGAAGAAGAAGAAGAAGAAGAAGAAGAAGAAGAAGAAGAAGAAGAAGAAGAAGAAGAAGAAGAAGAAGAAGAAGAAGAAGAAGAAGAAGAAGAAGAAGAAGAAGAAGAAGAAGAAGAAGAAGAAGAAGAAGAAGAAGAAGAAGAAGGAGAAGAAGAAGAAGAAGAAGAAGAAGAAGAAGAAGAAGAAGAAGAAGAAGAAGAAGAAGAAGAAGAAGAAGAAGAAGAAGAAGAAGAAGAAGAAGAAGAAGAAGAAGAAGAAGAAGAAGAAGAAGAAGAAGAAGAAGAAGAAGAAGAAGAAGAAGAAGAAGAAGAAGAAGAAGAAGAAGAAGAAGAAGAAGAAGAAGAAGAAGAAGAAGAAGAAGAAGAAGAAGAAGAAGAAGAAGAAGAAGAAGAAGAAGAAGAAGAAGAAGAAGAAGAAGAAGAAGAAGAAGAAGAAGAAGAAGAAGAAGAAGAAGAAGAAGAAGAAGAAGAAGAAGAAGAAGAAGAAGAAGAAGAAGAAGAAGAAGAAGAAGAAGAAGAAGAAGAAGAAGAAGAAGAAGAAGAAGAAGAAGAAGAAGAAGAAGAAGAAGAAGAAGAAGAAGAAGAAGAAGAAGAAGAAGAAGAAGAAGAAGAAGAAGAAGAAGAAGAAGAAGAAGAAGAAGAAGAAGAAGAAGAAGAAGAAGAAGAAGAAGAAGAAGAAGAAGAAGAAGAAGAAGAAGAAGAAGAAGAAGAAGAAGAAGAAGAAGAAGAAGAAGAAGAAGAAGAAGAAGAAGAAGAAGAAGAAGAAGAAGAAGAAGAAGAAGAAGAAGAAGAAGAAGAAGAAGAAGAAGAAGAAGAAGAAGAAGAAGAAGAAGAAGAAGAAGAAGAAGAAGAAGAAGAAGAAGAAGAAGAAGAAGAAGAAGAAGAAGAAGAAGAAGAAGAAGAAGAAGAAGAAGAAGAAGAAGAAGAAGAAGAAGAAGAAGAAGAAGAAGAAGAAGAAGAAGAAGAAGAAGAAGAAGAAGAAGAAGAAGAAGAAGAAGAAGAAGAAGAAGAAGAAGAAGAAGAAGAAGAAGAAGAAGAAGAAGAAGAAGAAGAAGAAGAAGAAGAAGAAGAAGAAGAAGAAGAAGAAGAAGAAGAAGAAGAAGAAGAAGAAGAAGAAGAAGAAGAAGAAGAAGAAGAAGAAGAAGAAGAAGAAGAAGAAGAAGAAGAAGAAGAAGAAGAAGAAGAAGAAGAAGAAGAAGAAGAAGAAGAAGAAGAAGAAGAAGAAGAAGAAGAAGAAGAAGAAGAAGAAGAAGAAGAAGAAGAAGAAGAAGAAGAAGAAGAAGAAGAAGAAGAAGAAGAAGAAGAAGAAGAAGAAGAAGAAGAAGAAGAAGAAGAAGAAGAAGAAGAAGAAGAAGAAGAAGAAGAAGAAGAAGAAGAAGAAGAAGAAGAAGAAGAAGAAGAAGAAGAAGAAGAAGAAGAAGAAGAAGAAGAAGAAGAAGAAGAAGAAGAAGAAGAAGAAGAAGAAGAAGAAGAAGAAGAAGAAGAAGAAGAAGAAGAAGAAGAAGAAGAAGAAGAAGAAGAAGAAGAAGAAGAAGAAGAAGAAGAAGAAGAAGAAGAAGAAGAAGAAGAAGAAGAAGAAGAAGAAGAAGAAGAAGAAGAAGAAGAAGAAGAAGAAGAAGAAGAAGAAGAAGAAGAAGAAGAAGAAGAAGAAGAAGAAGAAGAAGAAGAAGAAGAAGAAGAAGAAGAAGAAGAAGAAGAAGAAGAAGAAGAAGAAGAAGAAGAAGAAGAAGAAGAAGAAGAAGAAGAAGAAGAAGAAGAAGAAGAAGAAGAAGAAGAAGAAGAAGAAGGAGACGAAGAAGAAGATGAAGAAGGAGAAGAAGAAGGAGACGAAGAAAAAGAAGGAGAGACGTAGAAGTAGACGTAGAAGCCGTAGAAGGAGAAGAGGAAGAGGAAGCGGACGAGGGAGAAGGTGGAAGCAGAGGAACGCTAGGAAGAGAAGAAAAAGAGGAGAGGAGAAGGAGAAGACGAGGCAGGAATAAGAGAGAAGACGCGCGAGGAAGAGGGGGAGAGAACGAGGACGAAGCAACGAGGAGGAGGAAGAAGAAGTCGACGTCGAAGAGGACGAGGGGGAGTGGAAGCCAAAGAAGAGTGATAGAGAAGAAACAGAAGGAGAAGGAGAAGAATAAAGATACGAAGAAGGAGACGAAGGGGGAGAAGAAGAAGAAGGAGAAGACGAAGAAGCAGAAGAGGGAGAAGAAGAGGCAAGAAGAAAAAAGAGGCGGAAGACGAAGAAGAAGGAAGACGAAGAAGAAGAAGACGAAGCAGAGAAGCAGAAGAAGACGGGGAGAAGACGAAGGTAGGGAGAAGAAGAGGAAGAGGGAGAAGAAGAGGAAGAGGGAAATGAAGAGGAAGAGGGAGAAGGAAGAGGAAGAAAAGGGGCAGAAGAGGAAAGAGGCGGAAGAAGAGGAAGAGGGAGATAGAAGAGGAAGAGGGAGAATAGAGGACGAGGGCGAAGAAGAGGAAGAGGGCGAAGAAGACGGAAGAGGGAGAAGCAGAGGAAGAGGGGAGAGAGGAACGAGGGAGAAGAAGAAGAAGAAGAGGAAGGAAGAAGAAGCCGAGGGGAAGGGAGGCGACGACGAAGAGCAGACAGAAAGAAGAAGAAGAGAAGGGACGAGGGGCGAAGAAGAGGAAGAAGGAGAAAAGGAAGAGGAAGACGAAGAAGAAGAAGGGGAAGGAGGCGAAGACGACGAAGAAGAAGAAAGGACGCAAGAAGAAGAAGGGGAAGAGTGAGAGGAAGAGGAAGAAAAATAAGAGGAGGAAGAGAGAGAAGAAGAAGAAGAAGGAGAAGGAGGAGACGAAGACGAGAAGAAAGACGAAGACGAAGAAGAAGAAGACGAAGAACGAAGAAGAAAAGAAGGAAGACGAAGGGAAGAAGGAGCCGAGGGAGAAGGAGAAGACGGAAGAAGAAGGAGAAGAAGGAAAGAAGGACAGGAGACGGAGGAGGAGAAGGAGGAGGAAGGAGGAGGAGGAGGCGAGGAGGGGAGGCGGAGGCGGAGGAGGGAGGATGAGGAGGGGAGGAGTGAGGAGGGAGGAGGAGGAGGAGGAGGAGGAGGAGGAGGAGGAGGAGGAGGTAGGAGGAGGCGGAGGAGGAGGTAGGAGGAGGTAGAGGAGGAGGCGGAGGAGGAGGGAGGGAGAGGAGGTAGGAGGAGGCGGAGAAGAAGTGAAGAAGAAGGCGGAGTAGGAGAAGAGAGTAGAGAGGGATGGAGGAGCAGGCGAAGGAGAAGGAGAAGGAAGGAGGAGAGGAAGAAGGAGACGGAGTGAGAGGGAAGAAGAAGACGAAGAATCAGAAAAAAGACGAAGAAGGAGAAGAGAAGAAGAAGCAAGAAAGAAGAAGCAGAAGAGAGACGACAGAAGAGGTAGAAGAAGAAGAAGTCGAGGTAGAAGTCGAAGTCAGCAGACGGAAGACGGCACAGGACGAAGTGGAAGAAAAAGAGACGAAGTGAAGTAGAAGCTAGAAGTAGAAGTAGAAGTAGAGGAAAAGAGGAAGAGGGAAGACGTGGACGAAAAAGACAAGAGCGAAGAGGAAGAAAATAGAAGGCGAGAAGAGGAAGAAGCAGAGGCAAGAGGGAGAAGAAGCGGAAGAGGGAGAAGAGAGGACGAGGGAGAAGAAGAGAAAGAGGAAGACGAGGAGGAAGACGAAGAAGAAGAAGACGAAGAAGGAAGAAACGAAGGGGAAGGAGGAGAAGGCGAAGGAGAAGGAGGAGGCGGAGTAAGCCAGGAGAGGAGAAGGGCGACGAAGGAGGCACGAGAAGGAGCGGAGAAGGAGGAGGAGGAGAGGGCGAAGAAGGAGGAGGAAGGAGGAGATGGAGAAGAAGGAGGAGGAACAGGAGGAGACGGAGAAGGCGGAGACGCGGAGGAGAATGAGAGGGGAGGATTAGACAGGGAGACGACGGCAGAAGGGCAGAAGGAGAACGCAAGGAGAAGAAGGGACGATGAAGCTGAAGATGCCGCTGACAGCTGCAGCAGTAGAAGCTGACGAGGACAGAATGTGGAAGAAAAGGAAGAAGGACGAAGAAGAAAAGGAGGAGAAGAAGCAGGACAGAAGAGAAGAGAAGAAGCAGAAGAAGAAGACGAAGATACGCACGCAGAAGAGGAAGAGGTCCCACAAGCAGTGCCGGACGCATTAAGACAGGTCCTCCTCCTCCTCCTCCTCCTCCTCCTCCTCCTCCTCCTCCTCCTCCTCCTCCTCCTCCTCTCTTCCTCCTCCTCTCTTCCTCCTCCTCTCTTCCTCCTCCTCTCTTCCTCCTCCTCTCTTCCTCCTCCTCTCTTCCTCCTCCTCTCTTCCTCCTCCTCTCTTCCTCCTCCTCTCTTCCTCCTCCTCCTCTTCACACATGCACATTTATACATGCTTAAATACATGCATACCTCCTCTTCCTCCATCTTCCTCTTCATACTTTATATCTGTACCACTTACATACGCATACATGTACATGCACTCAAAGATACTTAAATGGATGCATACACACATACAGTATAGAGAAGATAGTGCTTTAATATTCCTGTTATTTTGACTTTCTTTATCTTGCAGGTTGGGCCAGTAGTCAAGTTATGTATGGGCATCGAGCCTGCCTTTTATGTTGACAGTGGCCCTCCGTCATTCTGCTTTAATCCTTGTGGACATATGGCCTCCGAAAAGACAGTTAGGTGAGTTGGCCAGTTCTTTATTTGTATTTGTATTCCTCATGGTATATGTATTATATTAATTTGATAATGGATGTTTTCTTTACTATATTATGTAAATGTACATCATTGTATTATATCAATTAAGAGTAAATTCTTTCTTTTAGAATTTAATTAATTATGGGTACTTTCCCCCCTTGAACAGGTATTGGGCTGCAGTACCTATTCCTCATGGGACCAATGGGTTTCATGCAGCTTGTCCATTTTGTGCTTCACCTTTAGAAGGTGACCCAGGCTTTGTCCGACTCATTTTTCAAGACAACTGCGACTGAATTCCCTCCTGGCATTACACACACACTATAGAGTTATCATTGGACAACCTTTGGAATCATATCATCACAATCCCACAGTTTGATATGCACGATGTCCTTTTTGTTGATCAGGTTTTAACAGGTGAAACTCAATTTGTCAAGACATATATATCGTTAGACTTGTTTTATGCAACTAGAATATATTGCTTGTTGAACTGTACAATAGTATGTAAAAGAAAAAGTAGAGTGAATCAAACCCACTGCTGGGAAGAGAGCGAGAGAGAACGAGAGAGAGAGAGAGGGATCTTGCATGATGTGTAAGTGGTTGACAAGACAAGGAAAACTGGCATATGAAAATGTCTCTTGGAAACTGAGACACAGTGACAGCTTGCCAACGCAGTACATACCAAGCATCACCTATGATGACCTCACTAGCCTCCGAACTGGGTGTCGATGTCATCTTTCAGTAAGTATTAATTCTGCCTACAGTGGAAACTTTCATGCTGCCGATCCTCATCCTCATGTGAATGAAAGTTCAGTAAGAAATTTCAGTGAAACACTGTGAGGAAAATGTGGAAAAAGACTTTGTTTGCATGTCAAAGAAGTGTCAATGGTAACAGGCATTGGTTCTGATGTGATGGTGTTTATACAGTTTTACATAATAGTCTCAACCATGGATATATCCCTTTTGACATTTATGCTATTATCCTAAAGAAAAGAAAGGTGTGTTATAAAACCATTCAATTATACTGTATATGTTGATGTATAAGATGAGTGGGTGTTTAAGAAGACCCGTAAAATTTCCATTTTAAATGTAGTTTTTAAACTGTAATTTGAAGTATGAAATGTGGAACTTAAGTTAAAAACTTAATTCCCCAGTAGTCATTTACCAACTCTCCCACTGACTTGTGGGAAAATGCTGTTTAACATCATAAATGCTTATGAAGTTATATTGATGATGTTTTTTTTACAGGAACTTGCATGTTGTTGAGTATAATTTTACCTTGTACTGAGATTGATTTGTTGATATTCTTACTGGTATGTTCAATTTTGTACTGCAGTATATTAAGATATGACGTTGATATAAAGTACACTGCAGGTTTTTCTATAATTTGTAAACTGTATCTGGACTGTTTTAATGGTACAGTCAGCTAATAATGGTGTGCTGTGCTTTTAAACAGTTGGATAACACATTTCAATTCATTTTGTATAACCTTAGTATTAATACAACCTCCCAAACTAGCCAGAAAGTTTTGGGAAAAAATATTGTGTGGTAGGACTACTGTGTCCCATTGCCATTGGTAATACTCAAAACAACAGATAGTTAAGGTTCAGATTTTATACTTTGTACACAAGATGACCCCTGATTTTGGGGTGATTGTTTTAAAGTTTAAATTCCATCGTATACACCGACATATACAGTATTTGAAATGCTGTCAGTGATGAAATGGTCCATATTTACTCTGTTTGAATCCTGTATTGCACTTGAAAACCTTGCCCACATCTTTGTAATGATTGATATCACCATTAGAAGTCAGAGGCAAAAAATATATTTAAATGAAATGTATTTCCACAAAAAGTAAAATATATTTGCATTGTTACAGCAAATAAAGGAAAAATACTCTAGTATTATTGTTTAGCCACCATCTTCATTGCTTAAAACTTTTCAACTTGTATGTCTGAAAAGCAGTGTTATTTTAAAGCATCCACACAAATCAGGCTTATATATCACCCTGCACAAAAAAAAGCTCAGCATTGCCACTTCTTTGCATGGTATAGGGAAAGCAAAACCTTTTTTTATTTCCAAAAAAATTAAGAAGGGAAAAAAAGGTAACATGCCTAATGTAGTGCCACTTCAACTTGCAGCAATAAATAATAGCTACTTGTAGAGAGAGCCACAGAAGTGCTTGCCATAGTTCTTCTTAATCAGCTGTTTCTATTTATTGCATACAGGGCTATGCAGCATTATGGCATGTATGTTATCAGCTTTATTCCATAGGGCACTTATCAATTACAAGGTATATTGTAAGACTGTGTTAATAAGGGACTTTTGAAATACCACCATTTTCTGATCTTGTTTAGTCGTCAGATACAAATGAAATGAGATTGAAAAGCCAGTATTGACTTTATTTCAGCTATTGAGCATTCCAGTTATGTAAAAAAAAATGTTTTTTTCTGTCAACTAGTACTTAAGTTTTACCACAGGAACTGAAGAAGATCTGAGAGAAGAAAGGGATATTTTGTAATGGACACATGGAGATAAATGAGGTAGAAAGGAAGTATACACACACACGCATGCACACACGCACACTAACACACACACACACACATACTCATACACATACACATACTCATACACATACACATACACATACACATACACATACACATACACACACATACATACATATATTTATGTATGTATATAGCTTTTTACCAGCT
>NW_028234423.1:19627800-19630300 GCF_977035675.1 Penaeus japonicus | reverse complement strand
AATTCCACTTAAGAAAAAGAAAAGGATTACAGAAAAAGGAGAAAGTGAATGAACTTGGAAATATTATTTTGGAATATGTATGTACTTGTGTACATATGCATTCATTGAAATATATAGCAGTGGGACTTAGTACCAAACTTGTATTTTATGTTACCATTGTGCATATCAAGCACTGAAATGGCCTTGCTAACATGGCACTATATCGCATGGATCACTGAGGAACGGAAATGTATTAATTCATGTAACATTGTTTGTAATCCAGTATATACTTGTCCATATTTGGATGGTCATGATTGTGGGCGAGAGAGAGAGAGAGAGAGAGAGAGAGAGAGATTGATTGATTGATTGATTGATTGATTGATTGATTGATTGATTGATTGATTGATTGATTTCTGAATGAATGGTCTAGTCACAGTATGATCATGTCACTCACTCGAGCACCTCTGTACATAGTTTATTCCCTAAACAGACTGTGATTCTTTTTTATAGGTCCAGAGTTATCCTAGGGCTTGGGCTGGGGTAAGGCTCATGGTGTGGCAAAAAACACAAATAGGGAACCAGCGTTACCACTTCACTCCTAATTGTGTATTATAAGTGGTTCTTGTATGTGTTAAACTGTGGCACTTATGACCTACCGAGCAGTTTGCTCGCTTGAACATTGCTTTGATAAACAGTTTGCATTGAACTTATGACAGATTTTTTGTGTGGATTCTGGTATGGTTTTCAATTTTGTTTACAGGTTCACTCATTATCCTTCCCAATGTTTATAAGAAATGAGCTAGATCTGATCAGGTGCCGCTTTGCGTCTGGCAGTTTGCCGCTTCATAACTGAAGTTTTTGTGTATATATAATGATGTTTCCTTGTTAAGGACTTGCTTATTTCAACAGATATATATTTATCCTCTGAGTATAGGATATTTTACATTTGGTCATACAGGCAATTTATTGTTTCACATTTTATATTAATGAAAATGATAGACAAGCTTCTTATCAAATGTTATTCAGAGCAAGGTAAACTCTTAGTTGTATTATGATCTATGTAAGTCTAAGGAACTGCATTATCTTAAAGTATGCTAATTAGGGCAGAAAGGAAATGCCATACTAAGGAGCTTTTACAGAAAGTTCAATCTAAACATGTGTCATATAAAATGTATCAAGTATTCCTTCAGAGTAAATATTTTAACTCCATTTAGACTGATATACCTTACTAATTATAAAAAGATAGATTCATCTTGTACCTGTTTCAGTATCAATTATGGGGAGTGTTTTTTCTTATGATTTCACTGCTGAAGACATTATGTATCAATAATTAAATCAATTTTATATATTTGCAGATATGAAAGTTCAGTTGTGTCTGTATTTTCATATGTGAAACACAGATTGTTTTCTTGAATTGCAAACAAATAAACCTAGAAAAATAAACAAAGAGGAAATGATTAAGAGTAAAAGAGAGAAAGAAAATAAATGAAAAAGTTGAATCATTAATCCAATATATGAAAAAAAAGATGAATTACCCAAAACACTGTTTTATGATCAACCAAAAATGTTGTTTGATAAATATCACTTTTACAGTCTTTTTGAACCCACACCCCAGACCACCGTCCAGCCACACTATATACTTTCCCCCCCGGGTAACTAGGGTAATCCCAATAATCTGTAAGATGTTCTTGTGTGTTCCTGTAACCCCTATGGTTTGAGAAACTGGCCCACTTCACCTTGTGTGAATATATAAACATGATTCATTTTACCGAAGGACTTTACTCACAGTACCTTCCTTGCTTTGGATTTGCTTTCTTTCTCATTTTTTGATATTTTAAAAAGAACTATGTATGATTGTATCATTTTTTAAAATCACATCTACAAATGATGATGTAAATATATAAATGATAGTGAATGAGAATATGTACTGCCTCTGACTAAAAATTGAAACTTATTTACTAATAGAAGTTAATAAATTACTTGAACTCCACTACAATTTTTATAATTACTGATATGGATTAGAAATTTAGTTCTAAAGTGAAAAGTGTGTGTAGTGTTCCTAAGATTGGTTAACACAAACAATGAAGCCCGTGAAAGAGGAGAGAAAGGTATGTTTGTGGTTTATAAGTCTTATGCAGTTTGTATAGAGAGGATTTTGTTCAGTATTAAGAGGAAGAGTGTGTAGCTTCTGTTCTTTTGGTAAGAAGAGAGTAGGGCTAAAACTCAGCTGACCCATATAAGTGTGCACATGCACACGCTCACCCACACCCACACGCACACGCACATGCACACATACGCACGCACACCCACACGCACACGCACATGCACACATACGCACGCACACATACACACACATGCACATGCACACATGCACATGCACACACACACACACACACACACACACACACACACACACACACACACACACACACACACACACACACACACTCACACACACACTCACACTCACACTCACACACACACACACACACACACTCACACTCACACTCACACTCACACT
>NW_028234423.1:19615300-19620300 GCF_977035675.1 Penaeus japonicus | reverse complement strand
AAGATTACTTGTCATAAAAAGTGTAAACTACTCATACTCTACAAACCTATGATGATCTGAAGTGATTTGTGATGAAACTAGATGTGAACCACTTATGAGCTACCATTTATGTGCAACACTTTAGATAAGTGCCAATGACAGGAACAGACTAAACACTGCTGTATTAAAATAAGTGGTTCTCACCTACATGTAATATGAACGACGCGTTTACAATGCTCAGTACTACTTTGGGTCTGGCTAAGTGCTCTAATTCTGATCGTTTGTAAGCCCCTGCACCTGGTTCACAGCTGTTCTCATTACTATGATATTTATTTTCATTTGTTTTTTCTGCAACTTAGGTCTATTAATTTCTCATTTTTATATTATTATTTATAAAAAATGTCAAGCTTTAGTGCATATGTTTCATTAAACTTGTCCAAACTAAAGCAAATACTCCAAAGCAAAAAGAAAGTATGACTTTTTAAGACTTGTTAGGCCAATGTTGAACAGCTTACTATAAGTATTTTCTCAAAACAGGGCTGAAGTCGAGTCAAAACGTCTTGTGAGTTGTCACAGTCTGCAAGAACTGTTTAGGCATATTCTATTCTCTTACAAATGCAACAGTTACACTTATGAGAATTACATTTAACTTTTTTCTCCTTATTATAAATCCTAGTGTTTCTTTACCTTTCCTGGCTGAAAGTTACTCTACCCATTTCAAGACACAACATTATATTGACCTTACAATATGTAACTTGTTATATACGGTGTAATGAGTAGTTTATACTGAGTAACAAGGCCAATGTATATACTTTTATACTGATATTCACAATAAAAGATTATGTCAATAAAAATATTACTATTGATATATTGCAATGATCTGTTTCACTAAGAGAATGTTATGACTGCAAAGGAAAAGGTATTTTTTTCAATTTTCATGTAAGTTGAATAAATGGTTATGCTGAATCATGCTATAATGTCCTGCATGTTTTTTGTTTTTTTTTGGCTAAAAGTTGTTTGCTGTGCAAGATTGGATTTACATGACACTTTTATTTGAATACTTTATGCATGTTAAAGGTATATCTCATCACAGAAATACTTCTTATTGTTGAAAATGATTATGTTCTTGTATTGGCTATGTGTAGTGGATGATCATTGTCAAAGTGAGATGAATTTTCTTTTATTGATATTGAGGTCTTAGTTTTCAAACATGACTGGAATTTTAAAACAGAGCTGTCATATACACCCATGCACACACACTAACATATGCACACAATCACACACACACATGCACATGCATACAAACACACACACACACACACACACACACACACACACACACACACACACACACACACACACACACACACACACACACACACACACACACACACACACACACACACACACACACACACACACACAACACACACACAACACACACACAACACACACACACACACATACACACACACACACACACATGGATTTTTAATTAAAAATTTGCCGCCTGAAACAATTGTTGTAAATGGTATTTGCATTAACATTGTTTAAGTATCTTGGATAACTGCCATTACATCTAATACAGATGAACACTTGCTCAACTTTACTATTCAAAACCTTAACAAATTTTAATGGTGTTTTTCATATGTTGGTATTAATTCTTATGTATTGTTAATGATAAAATATATCAATCTATCTAAAGAGGTATATGTAATCTATTTTGTATATCAGCTTTGGTATGGCTTTAGTAAAATTACAAACACAACAGAAATGCTATTACAGTGAACTGATACATTTAGGTTGATTTTTGCATATCACCAATACTCACCAATATAACCATAGAATATACAATGGTTTGAATTTACTTTATCTGTGCATTGTATGTACTGGTTTGTTTTGCACTTCACTTCAACACTGTTATTCAGTATATATTCATAAATTTCTTATTTAGAACATGGCCAGTACACTGTCTTCACACCTAGTCTTCATCTGAAAATTAAATTGTTAACATTAAACTTTGGCATTTGTCAACCATTCTGCTTAGTCCTCAGTCAAGCTTTGTTTGGTTGTTAACATTTAGTAAAACATTTCACCTTAACTTTACAAAAGCATGGCCTTACATACATTTCTTTCTTTCTATCTTTTTTACCTAATCTTCAGTGTAACCAGACATTCAAGCTTGGTCCCAAACTATAGCAAAACTTCAGACTTCAGCTTGGTCCTTAACTATACCTCTATCCTGAACTCTAGCTTGAACCCAAACTAAGAGCACAATGCTTTGATTCCTTAACCAATGTAGATTTAAACCTTTTACTAGGTTACCCTATTAACCAAAAGCCTTCATTGTCCACATACAATTCAGTAAGCCTAATACCTGTATGGTTCTACATGTCCAACTCATTGGACATAATATTACCATAGTCTTACAATTTAAACCACTTACTATTTGCTACGTTTCTTTTTATCCTTCTATAGCTTGAATTCAAACAAATTTTGCTCTTTGTTTCAGCTTAGCTCTGTATAGCATAATGGCACTGTTTCTTGTACATCACTATATTCATACTCTTTCCACTTGAGTTCATGATCACTGCATAGCTTGTATTTTGGTTTAGAGCAATACTCTTAGTTCTTAGCCGAAGGATCAGTCTTTTTATATTGTTACAAAACGTGTTGACTTTTTCATCACATCTCCTTTTCTCAGCTTCTCACTGTGCACTTAATAGTTCCGTTTGAATGAACCCACTTCAGCCGTCCCTGAGATGTCAGTTTAACTACATATGTTTGTTTGGCCTAGTGATTTAAGATTATGTTTCCTAGTACGTTTTCTTATCATGATAAATTTCCTCCTTGAAAGAAAGCAATGCAATACAGTTTAAACCTCTTACTTTAGTAAAAATTTACACAAACTTTACTTAAGACAAGCTTGCCTCCTACATCAGTTTGTTTCTACACTTTGGCAAATCTTAACCTCCCAGCTTGGGATACTTATTTTTCTAAGTTTAGTTTATGCTACTGCATCTCATCAGTACACCTGACCTACATCAAAGCTTGATCACACAATTATGCTCAAGTGCTTACAATTTAAATGGCATATCCAATGCATACTTTCTGTCACTGCTTACATTTGGTCTATGTCTACGATATAAATGTGTTTGGTATTACGACTGGCATGTTACACCTAATGCTCATTTTCACAGCAATTTTATCTATACTTGTGCTTGCTTTGCACTGCATATTAATGATCTCTAGCTGGTTAACACTGCTTCCAGGCCTGCCCTCTTATCTCCTGGATGATTTTCACTGCTCTATATTATTTTTTTCCGAACAAAGCTGACTTAAAGGTTGTCCACACTCCTTCTTTTTCTAACGTTTAGTGGAGGAGGTTGCTGTGAATATTCCAGTACTAGTCTGTATACTACTCATATGTACTACTGATTAACTCCATTCATATGTGTAACTGTCGCACAAGATGTTAAAAAATTCTTACATATCAATCTTATAACCTCGGTAATTTCCTTTATTTCTTTTCAGTATCAAGTTTTGCACTTATTTTTATCTCTATAGACAGAGAACAGCGAAAGCACAGTTGATTGTATAAATGGTCTAAACTGTTTGTATCACCATTACTAAATTCAGGAAAGTGATGTACACAACGTTAATGCACAGGAAGTGAAAATGACCTTATCAATTACAAGTCTGGCAACAGTTATCAGCCTCTCAGCTCTCTTAAAGATCATCATTGTCCCACACTATATTTATGAGGAACTGTGCTGAGGGAATGCTGTGTTAAGAGCCTACTGACGAATGGTTGACTAATTCTTGAGTACGGTTTTGTCTCAAGAATATATCAATGCATTTTAAATGAGACAATTTTCAATCTGCTTTGTCCAGGTTTTGCTTTAGAAAAATTATACACACATTCTGAACAATAAAAATAATGGTTTTGAAGCCACAAGAAATGTAAAACATTACTTTATTCTAAGATATAACAAATTACTGCAAAACGTTTCATCTCTTAATTCATGTTTCTGTACCATGATATTCAAAGAAGTGATTATCTGTGTATGTTGTTAATATAGGTAATGTCTAGATACAATTAGAAAAAGGAAGTGAACACAGAATGCAGTTATTTCTGACTGGCCTTTACATATTGTGTATAGTGTTCATGATATGGAATAACTTACAGAATGGAAATAGTGAATTAGAGTATGATAAAAACATATGAGTTTAAGTGAAAATCATATGAATTCTGAAATTAGTATCCTCTAATGAGTCTTTCTTAATTTTTGTACTTTGTTAAATGTCTCGCATAACACAGTGTTATCATTTCATAGTAAATTAGCTAAAACCATATAAATACTAGATAATTAAGCCAACAAAACTACTGGAAAGTCATTTGCATTGTAACTCATTTTACACTAATATTTAGATCACATTTAAAATATTTTTTTTTCAACTTGACAAAGGACACATTAATGAGTGATATTGTTTTAAAAAATCTTCCTCTGTTTGCCATTTCTTTCATGTTTTCTAACACAGATCATACTTTGTTTCAGATTCAGTAGGTCTCTTTATTGAATTTTTTGTATATGAAATTCTCTGGAATTATCAAGAAAAGGTAAAAAACACATGAGTATTTCTTATCTTATTTGCAGACAGCCTTCATGTCATTTTTATGGTGATTCCCTGTAATTACCTTGAGCTCAAATCCTGCACAAATTGTGGCAGATTCCTGACTTTTGTCATCAATGACTCTTACAAACTATTTAATCTAACCATAACCTTCTAGAGTTTCTCTTCCAAGTTTATTTTCCCTGATATTTAAACTAATAATTCAAAGTGTCTTCTTTTAAAGGCTAAGTAAAACTGTTTCCAGACTATTTATTATGACCACCTTCAGGCACATTGCATCCTTTCACCCTTCTGTAGCTTATGGAGTTCGACCTGTAAACTCTTAGATATTTTGTGCCATATAGAGTTTGATCATCTGCCAACACCCTCTATGTACTGACCTTTTT
>NW_028234423.1:19597800-19605300 GCF_977035675.1 Penaeus japonicus | reverse complement strand
CACATAAAACAAAATATATATCTATTTCTCCATATAATCAAACTTGCCAACACGTTCATCTCAGTCCATGTACCAGGTGACAATAAACGTGTATGAGATGAATTTGTGCATCACCAAGCCTAACATGATACTTAAACCTAAACTGATCACTCTACTATAAATGTGTGCAAACAGAGATTATGGTGCGACTGCAGAAACAGACAGGTCTTGGATGAAAAAAAGAAAAAAAAGAAAAAAAAAGTTGCATTTCTTATCACTTGTATGGATGAATTGGTTTTAACCCTGAGAACAAACACAGCAAATGAGCATGATTTTCTTATTCTAATGCCCCTTATGAGAATTTCAAAATTTAGCATCAAATTTTCCTCTAAACCTTTTGAAATTTTATATTTAAAATATATTTCTCATTACATCAATTTCCCACATAAATTCAGCATAAATATCATCCCACTTCCCAAAGGCATCGTAGACATGACTACAAAACGTCTCTGTGGCTGCAGCTGTGCCCCATTACATAAACATGACACCAATTACTTTCCACTGGAAGGGTCCAGTAAGAGTGAACATTTGTTCTTATTTCCAACTACTGATGACTACTGGGAATGGGTGGAATGAGCAATAAGCATATGGAGCACCCTTCATTGCTTTTTTTTTTCCTTTTCTGTCACCAAAAACACATTTAAGTTTGAAAACTGTAAAAAGGAAAGTGTTTCATTGTATATGAGATGAACACACAGCAGAATAATTTTTCTTATTCTGGCTGTTTAAAAAAATGAAGACCATTATTCTCAGCTTACAAATATTTTTTTAGAGAATATTCCATACGTTCATTAATGTTGGGTTTTCAGTACAGCTTTTTCACTAGCTTCTTACTCAGCTAGAAAATAATGTGAGGGAAGACAGGGATAATTATATAAGGGATCCCTCAGAATCTATAACAAAAGTCTGCCAAACAATGTTTAAAAATTATGCAGATATGCCATTTCTTGGTTTTAAACCATACTCCATCTGTTAATGTGTATAAATATAGCTTTCATATTTTTCTAGGATGATACAAATTTGTATATATATATATATATATGAAAAGAAATTCAATATTGGAGGAATTCCCATTTGGAATATTTTGGGAAATAACAAAATCATGCCTCAGGATCAATGCATAATTTTGTACTTTTGCACTCTTCAGTTATTGAAAAATATGAATTACCTACAATGACAAAGTTACTTTAACAAAAACCCATATCTTATAACTAAAGCAGAATTTGAATCATATATCCGAATGAAAATCCAACTGTTTATCCAAAATAATAATTACTTATTGTAATTTTTGGTGTTATCTTAACACAGTACCTATGGTAAATAAAAAGAAGCATTTACTTCTACAAGTCAAACCCACAGTTTTTCATCAACTTCTCATGATATCGATCTACCATCCACTAAGAAAAAGCTTGGTCGTTGAGTGAGCAATGAATGGCTTTCAGACTAGATTCTACTTCAAGTTCTAAATGCTTTCGTGAACTTCCTTGCAATTCCTTGTATCTAAGATGCCTTCCTTTCAACATGTGCAACAACCTAATCAACCGTCCATTTCAAAGTACCTGCAAATGATATGGCTGATTATGCTTAATGGGCTGTGTTGCATCCATAGATAATTCCCATATATTCATTCCCAAAACTATAGCTATGCACACAACACCTTCTGACATGCACTCTGTACTAACAATACACCAACAAGTCCATTTTTTTTTACAGTATAAAAACATGGGAAAGCTTCATCATTTTTTGAGAATAATTATTTTTCCGAAGCTCTGCATTTGATGGTAAAATTAATCATAATCATAATAATAATAATAATAATAATAATAATAATAATATAAAAAGCTGATTATAAAGCTTTTATACCTAGCAAACCTTCTTAAATCAGACATGGATTATGAAGTGGAAATTATTCATCATATATTTGCCTATGGTGAGACATGTACTAAATGTGTATTTGATAACATGGGGGACAAAATAAGGAGATGCTTCTATAGTCTGAGTCAACATGAATGCAAGTAAAAGTCATGAGTTAAAAAGGCTTGGAACTATACGATAAACAAGAACACCTTCTTTATCTATCCTAATCCTAAAAAAGAAAAAAAGAAAATGGTCCAGGCATTATCACATTTTCTGTGGGTGTGGAAAATAAAGCAGATATTACTTAGTGTGATATATATATATCTTAAACACCACACTAATTAAGAAACTTTTTTTTCCTTCTCTTAATTTAAAAGTTGGCATGAGTTTAAATCATTCCCCGTAAAGTCAAAGGATTTTAATTCCTTAAATGTAAAGTTATTATAATCAAAAATATTAATTACAAAAATTGGCTAAAAAAAGGGCAATAACTTTATAAACTGTTAAAATTGGATTTTGAATGTCTTATCTAATGATGAGTAATTTGTTTTCAGTAATATGTACAATCTTATATCAGTTCTGGTAGTTCTGCTTTTATCTTCAACAAATATACTACTTTTTTGTGAGCTTTTCATCAATATCTAAAATACTGCTAGTATCCTCCACTAACATTCACTGGCAACCTGAGGTATCATTCACTATTCATTTACTTCTTTTGGGGACAAATGACTCAATAAGATTTAAAATCCAAAGTAAATTGGAAAATTTTCTGTAATTTCTAACATATCATAACAATAATAATAAACAGCTATGAACTTGTAAAGAAAATATTTCCCTCTTTTATTCTTGTAAATCTGTTTACTAATAGCAGTTCAAAATTCATTATACTATATAACCAAGAAATCCATCAAATTAAAACTAATAGGGTTTCCTCCGACCCTCTTTCCAATAACAGTGTCAGAAACCAACAATATGTCTAATTTTCTTTTAACTCTGAATTCAGAAATCAAGAGAGATTTCCATCTTTGGGCCCTTGAGATATTAGTAATGTATTTGTAAAAAATCAAAACAGTACTTGATATATGATGTGCCATATTTAGTTAATATTACTAATACAACAATGCATTGTAAAAAAAAAAATTATAATGATTAAAAAACAAATCTTTTACCTTTGGTGCTGAATCACTTGTACTTTGGGGTTTGGTTTACACAGAAATGCCTATCATGGCTATAAATTGTGTCTAATACTTAAAGTTAAATGACTGATGTGATTAGTAATGATTTGATAATCACTGTGTTAACATATGAACTATGGTTTATTGTCATAATAAAAAGCCTACCTCCATACACTTTGGAGTACAAAAATCTAATCATGTCAGAAAAAAATACACATAGCATTGGCCAAATGCACAGTTATAAGCGTTTTGTAAAAAAAATTAAAACTAAGAAAATGAAATTAAAAATGTAAAGGCCAAGCAAAAACAAAACAATTTGTAGAAGGCTGTGACTCCTGCCCGTCTGTCCCACTAGCTGGCAGGGCTCCATCTCCTGATCCTTCTCAAAGACGCACGCAACAGGCTTAAGGTGTCCATGGCCCTTCTACAAAATTAGTGTGGCTTCAGAAAAAGGAATCTTAAAGTTGGATGTGGGACTTAAATAAAAAAATAACAACAAAATATAATGTAAAGCTATGCAAAAACTAGGATTAATGCTATTGAAACCAAATGCAAGTTTAAAGTTTTCTAATTGATTAGAAAAACAACAACAACTAGACTGACTGCATGTGGCGCATGTGTGTACATCTATTAGAATCAAGCTAATAATGTACTATTACCTATTACTTTACTCTGACTAAGAACACACATACACATACACATATGATTAAAAAAAAAGAAAAAAAGAAAAGAAAAGACTGACGTGATCACCAAAGTGGCAGCAGACAAACCCTATGAACTAAGCACTGGCTAATAGTGATGCAATCAATGATACTTTACTCTGTATCTCAGCTTTGTAGTTATTATAACATTACCATGAAAAGAAAAGACAAGGAGATCATGAACATTCCTCTATCACCAAACAAAAATATCAATGATGGCATCACGGCAATGAGATGCACGAACTGGGACGTCTGGATGCTATAAGCTATCCTCTGATGAATAGAACGTAAAAAAAGGATTAATTACATTGTGCGATAGTTTTGTTTCTCTGCATTCCTGCGACTCTTGGATGTAAAGCAGAGACAGCCAGCGGTGTTCCTTGACCTCTTCAATGGCTTAATGGGGTTTTCTTCTCGCTGTCGCTCAACTAAACACCTCTCATAATAATCATAGTCTTTAAGGTACCTGTTGAAGAAATTTGTAATTAGCATTTATATACAAGTCACATCATATATATAAATGTATACATATTTCCTTCCTATCTTTGACATTGTATAAAAAGTAGTCCTTTATGCTAGTTGGATGATAATTTATAAATGGTGAACCAGTGAAAACAGGGAAAAATACAGATATTATATTTACTAAATCATGGTTTTACTAGTGAAAGGAGTAAAAAATTAACATGATGGACATAATAATGATCATAAATGGAATTCCTTCATTATTTCTTCCCTTTTCTATTTTTTGTTAAGGAATACATAAGAGATTTTCTCAAGAACTGTTTACATCTGAAAATTACAGTAATTCAGATGTCATACCATATCGATTACTTACTGCTTTACAATACATAAAAGTACATAAGGGATAGAATATTTTTGTCTCAAGAAAGAAAAAAAGAAAGAGGAAAAAGAAGGAGAAGAATGAGGAAGAAGAAGAAGACATAAATGAAGAATAAGATAAAGATAAGAATAATAAGAAGAGGGAAAGGGGGGGGGGGAATTCTGACAAGGTTAAATCCACTCTACAATAATTAATACAATACACTTGTCTTTTATAAAAGTCTCTATGTTTCACAAAATAATTCATAAAAAATGTTGACATATCACTTTGTTCACAAAATGGGAAAAAATGACATTTGTGGTGAAGCTCAATGATCAATCATTTCTTTGGTGAAATCTATATGTAAATAATCTTTATAAGAAAGAAAAAAATGAAGCTTTTGCCAGTACATACCAGACAGGAGGCCATCTATGTCTGTTCAAATATGCCTGATTTTCTGGGTGGAGTGAACGCAGCTGCTTTGCATGCTTGTTACAGACGTGGTTGTAGTTTGTGGCCATACAAGTGAGGCACCACTCCACCAGCTGATGAGCATTGTGCATCTGCAATAAATAAGAAAAGTATAATCAGTAAAGCCTCTCTGTTTTAGTTTTTTAAACAGTTACATGAATTTCATTTCCACATCACGGGAATAGGATTTACATCTAATTCTGAAGTAGTTTTTGGCACACTGCTTAAAAGTACCTGAGTGTGGTTAAAATCAAGATTAACAATTATGGACATTGTTCATAAATCTTCAAAAAGTAATGGATGACATCATTTATATATATATATAGATTTATATATACACTGTATATCTTGGTAAGTGTGTATAACTTCACACACTTTCAAGTTTTGGAATGCTAAATAAAGTAAAGAATGGTGAAAAGGAACAAGGGTGCTCGTCAGACCTGCAATGGCTCAAGAAGGTAGATGCAGTCCTCACTGACATCACCGCCGGCCTGTATCACTCGCTGAAAAAGATCAATGATCTCGTTTTCGACCAATGATATGAGACGAGGAAGACACAAGCGGTTGCCCAGCTCCACAATGGGAAGACATTCTCTGGTCTTGAGTGTGGGTATAGTGTCAGTATACAAGTACTGTAACAGGACCTGGAACGTTCTGAGCTTTACACCCGGGAAGGTAATCTGCAAAAAAAATGGATTCATTGTTGCTGAACGGGATCTTCCATTAATTCCTTTAAAATAATGTACATACTAGAAAGATATTTTCTGAATGATAACATAAAAAAAAAGATAGAAAACAACAGTCAAGTCCAAATATTTAGAAGAGTATATGCTGTGGCTAAGCAAATAATGAATTGCAAGGGGCCCATTCTGTATATTGAGCAATAAGTCATTGTTAGTAAAAAAAACTGCTTCAGTCATAGAAAAAGCAGCAGCAGTAAGATGAACCACTATATTCTTCTTCAACAATACTCACTAATTCCTCATAAAAATAAGAATAATTGATTTATATTATATCTAGATAAAAAAAAACTATTAAGCAGTTTGAATCTTGAAATAACAAGCAAACTACCTATATAAGACTAAGAAAGAAAAAAAAAAATCTAAAATGCACTAATATTACCTCCAAATATAAGATTATATATGTTAACCATCAATCATATTATTGACAGATCTTGGCTGAAAAAATAAACTTTTAAAGATTTTCTTTCATCTAAAATATATACCAATACATGAGAATTAAACAGAAAGCATGTTAGTATTTGCATAAGTACTCTTTTGCCTAAGGCCTGTATTCTACATTTTCCATGTATATAGTTCATGCCAAGCTCTCTTTTGAAATTGCTTAACCAAAATGCAATAATTAAAGCAGCAGAACATATGATATTACACAGAAAAAACGTTTTTTCTTAAATGTCTGTTCTTGCATAACTATTTTTCTAAGCATGCTTGTTCTTAATGGGCATATCTAATGTAGGTACCATTACCTTCCCTTGCATATAATAATCACTTATCTATCGTAGTACTAATGGAAAAATATCAGAATCAGTGGAATACATCATGCTAAAAAATACTGCACAATAACACTTTAGACATTACGTAATACCAAAGTTAAATATCATACAATTTGAAAAAGCACAAACAACAGTGAGGAGAAAGTTGTTCAACACATACCACTTTGGCATTGCTTTCTCTGAAGTCTCCAGAGAACATGGCATGCATCATGTCACAGCGTGACATGAGCAGAGGTCTGTGCACAGAGGCAGTGCCATCTTCTAGCTGGAAAAGCACATCTGAGAAGAGTCCACCTTCTAAGCACAGCTCCTTTAGGCGACCACACAACATCTGTAGGGGAGCAGAAGTAAAATTAACAGACAATGTCATCACTCCTTCATAGAGTACATTTTGATGTATTACTTTAACAATTGCAATTAACCTTACAAAACTTCTTCTGTGAACTATATGTAACAATTTTTTGAATTGCTATCACAATATATAAATAAATAAATACATAAATAAATAAATATATATGTATATGTGTATTATATATCTATATCTTCTACATCTATATCTATATCTATATCTATATCTATATCTATATCTATATCTATATCTATACACACACACACACATATAATATAAATATATATATATATATATTTATATTTATATATATATATATATATATATATATATATTTATATATATATATACATATACATATATATACATATACATATACATATACATATACATATACATATACATATATATACATATATATATATACATATACATATATATGTATATGTATATGTATATGTATATGTATATGTATATATATATATATAATATTATATATATATATATATATATATATATATAATATATATAAATATTATATATATATATATATATATATGTATATAATATTATAT
>NW_028234423.1:19580300-19595300 GCF_977035675.1 Penaeus japonicus | reverse complement strand
GGTCGCTGGACGCGCTTGAGGTTGGTCATCCAGAAGCGCTGTTGTCTCCGGGATATGAGGGCGGCTCGAATCACATTGTCAAATATCTCATTTACCCCAAAGTAAGTAAGCACCGATGTCTCATAGTATTCTACACCAATCTCACGGGCAACTGCTCTTCCCTCGCATGGCATAACCAGGTCACACTCCCGGACTGGTCTGATGAGCAGAAGGAGACAGCTATTAATCTAAATATGACATGTGATACACATGCGATGGATATCCTAACTGATTACAAAATAATAAGATAATACATTTCCAAATCTATAAACTGACAGAATATCCATTAAATATCTAAAAGTTTTCAAGCAACAGCAACAACCTACCTGACGAGAGGAGATCGGTCTCGACAATAACTCAAGTACTGTTCATCTTTACAAATATATCTAAGGTCATTCTTGCAGCCCACAAGGAGGATTGGAGTGTTGGGGCAGAAACGCCGGATCTCTGGGTACCACATGACCCGGCAGTTTCGCAGAGACACTGGATTTGCCACGGAGAAACATAGCAGCACCACATCTGACCTGGAGAGTGTTAAGGTGGGTCTAAGTATTATAATCCTGTGTATAGAAAAATGAGCTCATGGAAATTCTATAAAAAATCATGTGAACTACATCTAATGGTTTAATTAATGTCATGAGATTACTAAAGTTAACCTTATTACAAATAAAGATATCTAGAAAATGAAGGTAAAAGTAATCATAATCATCACTGGATAATAACTGGATCAATTATCTTGTGGCATAATAACAGCAATGGTAGTAAAGGTGATGATGATTACAATAACAATACTAATATCAATAATGATATTAACTATAACAATAAAGCTAAAATTCAATTCATAAAATAGCTATGTTCAAAGCTTCACATCAGTATAATCCCCAGACAAAGCTGCACTGACCTGCCGTAGGCAAAACGTCGGTCTTTGTCATGGTCCCCAAAGGTGTCCCATAATCGAAGGGAGACATTCACACCGTCAACTACCACACAAGACCGTTCCAAAACCTGAAATCCAAGAGTGGTTACGTCCACCTATGTGTGTGCTTTAAGCTTGCAAAGAGGAAAAGAGTTAAATATTCAGGTTCATTTTTTCATGATTATTATTATTTAAAAAAAGAAATATAAGATCAGCTTTTAAAATTATTCAAACATAATCAGTTTCCCAGATATGTTGAAGAACCAGTAAAATTTAAAATGCAGTAACATACGAGGATAAATCATGCTAATAAAGAGGGAGGAAATCTCAAATCAAGCTACCACAGGGAATAAATAATAAAAACAGAAGATTTATGAATGTCTGACCCATGAATTGAGTGTGTCATTTATTGAAGGGAGAAAAAAGGAGAGAGATAATGAGGATAAGAGATAATGAGGATATGAGATAATGAGAATATGAATATTTTTGCAGTCCTCCTCACAGCATTTTCACACAAAACAATCCCCAATCTAATGATACTATTATCTGTTTAAATCAAAAAGCTTTTGAAATAGTTCAACAATGTTAAACATCACTGGAAAATGAATGATAAGTGCAGTTTTCCTTTCATTTTAAATCCTTACACCATGAAGACAATATTTAAATTATGAAAAAAGTAACTTTTATAGACACGCCTTAAATGAAATATTAATGTACAAAGGCCACTGATGTACAGTGCACAGAGATTGGAGGCAAATGTGCTATGCAAGCTCTTTTTATTACTGATTACAATTCATCAGAGATATAAGTCTTTCTCTTTGTAAAAAAAAATATATACAAGCAAACTGTACACATTTTCTTTATTCATAAACTTATTCAGTTCCCCTCAAGTACTTGGAAAAATATCAAACCCAGCCGGAGTGATTAGCTAATGCCCACACAAAACGCAGAGGAGAAACAACGCACATGCATCGCCGGACAATAAGCGATCATTACCTCCTTGTATATCCTGTACTGGTCGATGGCGAAGACAGTGGGCACATGTGTGTTGAGCAGCTGTGAGAGTGAGAACTGCTTGTTGTAGGCCCGAGCGCATATGAGGCGGGTCTTGCCCACCGCTGTGTCTCCCACAACCACACATTTCACCAGTTCCTGATGCGGCTGTTCATTATCCATGGTCCACACCCATTATCACAGGCATGCCTAGAGAGGTGAGACAAAAGGAAAACGTCATTTATTATACGTGGTTGTATAATACAATCAGTGGTTTATGTTGATAAATCATGGGCGGAGCTGTGATACTGAGGATAAGTAAGGATAACAATAATATTGAGTACCCTGGATAAAGGTAAACATTATAATGATGGCAAAATTAATGTATTCTACAAAAAATACTCGCCTATCATTAAGAAAAATGACAACAAATGTAACAAGAATAATACTTTACAATATACAATAACCATATCAATAATAACATTAGTAGTACCAAACAATTGTACTGACAGGTAACGCAGTTCCGTAGTAGCAGTGATCACAACAGTTTTAGTTGTAATTCCAACATAGATTAACAGGGTGGTTGTAATATTAACAATAGTTGCAATCAGAATGACAACAATAACAACAACTGTAGAAGCAGTATCAGTAATCGGAGTCGCAGTGGTATTCACAGTATTAATTACAACAGTAGTGATAGACGCAGTAGTAACAAGGACCACAATGGGTAGCAGTAATCACTAATAAAAGTAGTAATCACTGAAACAGAAGTAGTAGAAGCAGTAACAACAGGCCTAGCAGCACTTACATTTTTAGCTAGTAGCAGTAGTAGCACAAGTTGTTAAAATGCAAGTAATAACATTTTAAACTATAGGTATAGTAGCTACTTCTGCTGTTGTAGTGGTAGTTATAGCATAAATAGTACATATAAGAGCTAAACTACCAATTCCCATCGCAGAAACAATATGTATTAATTTAAGTTTTATTAGAAATAACTATCATTGTTCTTAATTCTGTTTTAATACTTAGACTAACGTTAATTAAGAAATGAATAATAAGGTAACAGTAATGGTTGCATGCACCGACAGTAGTAACTACACTAGCAGTTATGGTAATGCCAAAAGTAAAACCATAATAACAGTAATAATGGTATTAGTAACAGGGAACAGTAGCAGTAGTATTGATTGTTCCCATTGGAATAGTTGCATTACTAATACTGATAACAATATGAAAACAAAGGTAAATGATACTGAACGAAAACAAAACTGAACGAAAAACAAGCGAAACGGACGAAAATCTGGGCATAAAACGTCGCTCCCGGAGACATCAACGCCTTTCAAGCGGTTATCCTGACTAATGCGGTCGGTTTGCCACGTTTGTCGGAAGAATATTGATCGTATGGGCATCAGTGTAATGAATATAATAACATTGGGAATATTACTAATGACGACAGTTATTAATGCTGTTGATAGTAATAATGTCTGGTGCGATGACAATAAAACAATAATACTACTAGTAATACTGCTATCAATATTACGCCTACTATTATCATTAATGTTAATAAAACAATAAAGAGACAATAACAATCAATACGTATAATAACAAAATCTATCCACCGCTAAAAAAACAACAAAACAAAATAACAAAAATACCTGATTTTAGAATATTAACAGTAGAAAAAAAAACCGGACGAGGAATACCGTTGCTACCATAACATTAATAGTGTTAACACTAACAACCATGATAACACACCACCAATATATCAAGGTACAAGTGTAATCCAGTTATCAAAGCTAGAACAAGTAAACTAGAAGGTAATAATGATGACGAAGGGGACGATAATGATTTCCTAATAATAGTGATAATAATGATGAATATGTCAGGATGAGGATAATGAAGGAAAATTAATAGCAGTGATAATATTACAAAAAACGATAATTATGAGCATCAACAAAAACAACTACAATAATAACAATAATAACCATATAAATAATCACAATGATAATAATTATATCAATAACAACAATAATTTTGACAAAAAATAAAAATGATAATAATATAAATAAGGATGATAACAATAAAAACGGACGGTAATAGTAGTAATGAAAATAAAAATAATAACGATGATAATGATGGCAATGATAATAATGACAATGATTATGATAATGATAATTATAACCATAATAATAATCACAAATCGGCGACTAACACAACATTTGATTTCGATAGAATAAAATCTGCAAAATTTCGAACTTTATTAATTCTTAACTATCATGTAGCCACTTTCTAACGTTATATATAATTTTGAAAGATTTTCATTTAATTTTCCAAAATAAAATAAAATCAAAGGAGGAAAAAAGGATTTGGGGACTAAAGAACAAAGATATATATATTTGTATATCTCTATCTATCTATTTACCTATCTACCTATTTGTAGACGACAATGCCATCACATCTTCTATCTTCAACTACGAATTAAAACAAAACCTCATTTTGACGATTTGGGAAAGAGAGAGAGAAAAAAAAAACGGAAAACAATAAAGACAGAATACATCAAGTCATACATTTTCAAGATAGAGGAGAATATAAAACAAATAAACATTTCTTTCTTCAAGCCTTTCGAGAACATCAAATGCTTCTCTCATAACTTAAACACGTGTTGTAATTTACCGCAGAAATGTCACATAAACAAGTTGAAAAGCTAATTAACTAGTAATAACGACTAGAGGGGATTATAGCTTTACTTGAGTACAAATCGCCGACAATACTAAAAGTACTGATACATACATACATACATACATACATACATACATACATACATATATACATACACACACACACACACACACACACACACACACACACACATATATATATATATATATATATATATATATATATATATATATCATATATATATATATATATATATATATATATATATATATATATATATATAGTGTTATTTTTAAAATGTAATATACATATCTACACCCACATGGACAAATTAAAAAAAAAACACGTACAATTGCTCACAGACATGTACAGAAACACACAAAAGAACGTGAAAAACAAACAAACACACAAGCAAAACCACTTACATGTACACAAAGGCAAAAGAATGATCTATATATATATATATACGTAAAACGAAATGTGAACAAAATGATTGTCAAAATATAAATACACTAAAACCGAAAACATGCAAGGCAAGTAATTTCTGTGCTATTGTAACAACTACCACTAATGATAAATAATGTTAACAAAAGTTAAGGTATGATAACAAAAATAGTACTGTATCATAATGGTAAAGCTCATAGCAATATTAACAGTAGCAGAAGTAATAGAAGTTGTTAAAGTTGCAGTATTGTTATAAAAAAAATGTAAAACAGTAACAACAAAATAATAGCAATAAAAATAATATTGATGATAATAATTATAGTACAATGATTTAAAACAAACAAACAAAAAGAAAACGCTAGAAAACGCAGTCTCTCTTTCTCTTTCTCTCTCTTTCTCTTTCTCTCTCTTTCTCTCTCTCTCTCTCTCTCTCTCCCCCCCCCCTCTCTCTCCCCCCCCCCACAAAAAAAAAAAAATAGAGATCACTGACACCCGTCTGATTTACTCTAACCATATCTTTCTACTGAAGAAATCTACATATTCCGCCCCTAAATTCTTCCCTAATCTACCTTCATATCCTAATCTCCAGTTATCAATCTTAACATACCCTAAAAAAATCTATTATCTATTAATCTTTATCTCTACCCTAAAAATACCCTCTTTGTCACAAATATGCAACCACTCTGTTGCTCATGGATAATCACCAAAGTCATTAACGCGACATCGTCTCAATCCGTTAAGTTTGCGTAATCCTTCTAACAAACTAACAAACCAAAATACTCAACAAGAAAAACGACACAAACTAAGAAACTAACAAATTAGACATAGAAAGACAAAAAAAAAGACAAAAAACGAAACAAAACAAAAAAACAGCAACGACAACCAAAAACATTAACCTAGTAATCAACAAAAAAAACAAAAAACAAAACAAAAAACAACAACAACAACCACAAAAAATAGAAACCAACTAATGAACCAAGAATACAAAAAAAAAAGAGAAAATAAAAGGTAAACAACCAGTCAACATAGGAACTCGGACGAATACAGAGCCTACCCCGTCGGTCAGGCTACTATCTACTATCTATAAGAATAACGTACTTAACGAGGGAAAAAAAAGAAAAAGAAAAAGAAAAATAAGGCTTAACTTATAATCTTATTGATTTATTTGTACCCCATCATGCTGACCTATGATGACCTGATCTTTCATAGTCACGGAAGAAAATTGATATATTATGTAGCTACTGAACACCTGCCCATTGAGGTTGGCTGCATCGGGCTGACTTATTAGTATGGTGTGTGTGTGCGCGTGTGTGTGTGGACATGTTTGTTGTCATATCGCGAGACGAGCTTCTTTATTTAAATTTTAGATTTTTATACTTTTCTTTATACTATAGAGAGATCGGGATAGATAGCTAGCTAACGATAAGAGACATAGAGATAGAGATAGATATAGATCTATGTTTATGTGTGTGTAGTATGTGTGTGTGTTTGTGTGTGTTTGTGTGTTTGTGTGTGTGTGTGTTGGTGTGTGTGTGTGTCGTGTGTTTTTGTGTGTGGATGTGTTTGTGGGTGTGTGTTGGTGTGTGTGTGGGTGTGGTGTGTGTGTGTGTGTGGATGTTTGTGTGTCGTGGTGTGTGTGTGTGTGTGTGTTGTGTGGTGTGTGTGTGTGTGTGTGTGTGTGTGTGTGGGTGTGTGTGTGTGTGGATGTGTGTGGGTGGGGTGTGTGTGTGTATTTTTTTGTTTGGTGAGTGGGTGGTGGGTGTGTGTGTGTGTGTGTGTGAGTGTGTGGTGTGTGTCGTGTTTGTGTGTGTGTGTGTGTATGTAATATGTGGGGGTGGGTGGGAGGGGTGTGTTCTGTGTGGGTGTCGTGTGTGTGTGTGTGTGTGTCGTGTGTGGTGCTGTGTGTGTGTGTAGGGTGTGGGGTGTGTGTGTTTTGGGAGAGCGAGAGAGAGAGAGAGAGAGAGAGAGAGAGAGATAGAGAGAGAGAGAGAGAGAGAGAGAGAGAGATAGATAGAGAGAGAGGGGTATGTATATGTGTTGGCTGTGTGTGTGTGTGGTTGTGTGTGTGTTGTGTGTGTGTGTGTGTAGAGCGTGTGCCCTCGGTGTGTGTGGAGTCGGTGTGTGTGTATGTGTGTTGTATATATATATATATATATATATATATATATTATATATATATATATATATATATATATTATATGTGTGTGTGTGTGGTGTGTGTGTGTGAGTGTGTGATGTGTGTGTGTGTGTGTGTGTGGGGGTGGATTGTGGGTGTGTTTGTCGTGTGTGTGATGTGTGTGTGTGTAGTGTGTGTCGTGATTGTGAGTGTTGTGTGTGTGAGTGGGGGAGGTTGTTGGTGGGTTGGTGATTGTGTTTTTATATATGTTTTTTTTTTTGTTTAGATTTTGTTTTATTTAGATTGATTTTTATTTTGAGTACTTCTTTGATTGGGTTGGTATGTGTATTTTCTGTATATGTCATTACATTTTACATTTTTAATTTATCTGTTTGTTTTCATTTTTAATTTTTTTTATATATTTTGTGTTATATATTTATTTTTATGTTTTTTATTTTGATATACTGTTTTAGCGTGTATATTTATTTATTGTGTTGAGTGTTTTTATATTTGATATTTTGATTTTTTTTTTTTTATTGTTGTGTGTAAGACAATTTGTAGTGAGTGAGTGTTGTGAACGAGAGAAAAGATGGATGAGATAATGTTAGTGTGTGTGTGGTGAGAGTTGAGGATCTGGTGTGTGTGTGTGGTGTGTGTGTGTGTGAAGTGTGTGTGGTGTGTGTGTGTGGTTGGTTTGTGTTTTGTGTGGGTGTGGTGGGTGTGGTGTTGTGTGGGAGTGGGTGGTGTGTGTGTGTGTGAAAGGTGGTGAGTAGTGTGTGTTGTGAAGTTGTGTGGTGAGTGTGTGTGTGGTAGTAGTGCGGTGTCGTTGAAGGTGTGTTGTGTGAGAGAGTGAGAGTGAGATATAGTGTGTTTAGGAGAGTGAGAGGAATGTGTGGATTAAGGTGAGTGTGTGTGTTTTGGGAGAAGTGTGTGGTTGTGTGGGTGGTGAAAGTAGTGTGGTGTGTGTGAGTGTGGGTGTAAGGTTTGGTTGTGTTGAGTGTGGTGTGGGTGATAATTGGTTGTGTGGTGTATGGTTTGTGGTGTGTAGTCGTGGTGTGGAGGGAGTCTGTGAGTGAGGGGTGTGTCGAGAGGAGAGAGAGACGAGGAGAGAGAGAGAGAGAAGGAGAGTGAGGGGGAGAGAGAGAAAGAGGGAGAGAGAGATGAGATGAGGAAGAGAGAGTGAGAGAGGGAGAAAGAGAGAGAGAGAGAGATTGGGAGGGAGAGAGAGAGAGAGAAAGAGAGAGAGAGAGAGAGAGAGAGTAAGAGGAGGGAGAGGAGAGGGAGAGAGAGAGAGATATTCCTTTCTCGAGACCCCCCCCCCCCCCCTCCCCCCCCCCCCCCCCCCCCATCAGAGAGGAAGGAGAGAGAGAGAGAGGGAGAAGGAAAGAGAGGGGAGAGAAAGAGATGGAGAGTTGAGATGAGATAGAAAGAGTTGAGAGAAGGAGAGAGTGGGGAGTGAGAGAGAGAGAGAGAGACCATGAGGATGGGGAAGAGAGAGAGAGAGCGAGAGAGAGAGTGAAGAGTGAGAGGAGAGAGTTGAGAGAGATGAGAGTTGAGAGCGAAGAGGAGAGAGAGAGAGGAGAGGAGAGAGAGAATGAAATATACAAATATACCATATATATATATATATATATATATATATATATATATCTTATATATATATATATATATATATATATATATTTAATATAGGGGAGAGAGAGAGAGAGAGAAGAGAGAGTTGAGAGATGAAGGAGAGAGTTGAGGAGAGAGAGATGATGAGAGAGAGAGAGGAGAGAGAGAGAGAGAGAGAAATAGATATAGAATAGGAGATAGAGAGAGAGAGAAGAGAGGTGGAGAGGCATGAGAGAGAAAGCGGAGAGAGAGGGGAGTGAGAGAGAGAGGGGGAGAGGGTGAGGAGAGAGAGTGAGGGGGAGAGAGAGAGAGAGAGAGATGAGAGGAGAGAAAGTGAGAGAGGGGAGAGAGAGAGAGGGAGGGGGCAGAGTGAAAGTGAGAGGAGAGAGAGAGAGAGAGGAGAGAGAGAAGGGAAGAGAGAGAGACGAGAGAGAGAGAGACGAGGGATGAGAGAAGAGAGTGAGGAGATGTGAGAGAGGAGTGAGAGAGAGAGAGACGAGAGAGAGAGAGAGAGAGGAGGAGAGAGACGAGAGAGAGACAAGATGAGAGACAGGAGAGAGAGAGAGAGAGGAGAGTGAGAGAGAATGTAAATATACATTATACCATATATATATATATATATATATATATTTATTTTTATATATATATATAGATATTTATTTTTATATATATCTTTATATTGCGAGAGAGAGAGAGAGAGAGAGGAGAGGGTGATGACGAAGAGAGGACGAGAGGAGAAGAGACGTTGTGAAGTGGAGGAAGAGATGAAGAGAGGAGAGAGAGAAATAGATAGAGAGTAGGAGATAGAGAGGAGAGAGAGAGAGAGGAGAGAGAGAGAGGACGAGAGAAAAAGAGTGGAGAGGAAGAGAGAGAAAGAAAGAGAGAGATGGAGAGAGAGAGAGAGAGAGAGAGAGAGAGGAGAAGAGCAGAGAGAGCGAAGAGGAGACCGAGATAGAGAGAGAAAAAAGAGAGAGGGGGGGAGAGAGAGAGGGAGGGACAGAGTGAAAGAAGAGAGAGAGGAGAGAGAGTTAAGTCGAGTGAGAGAGAGAGATCAGAGGAGACGATGAGAGAGAGAGAGAGAGAGAAGAGTGAGAGGAGAGGAGGAGAGAGAAGAGTGAGAGAGTGAGAGAGAGGAGAGAGAGAGAGAGAGAGAGAAGAAGAGAGAGATAAGAGAGAGAGATTTTCGAGAAAGAGAGAGAGAGAGAGAAAGTGAGGGAGAGAGATTTTATATAATATAAATATATAAATATTAAAAATATTATATATATATAATATATAATATAAAATATATATATATGTATGTTTTAGTTGTATTATAATTAAATAATATATTATATAAATAATTTATTATAATATAATATATATTTTTTTTTGTATTGTTGTGTGTGTGGGTGGTTTGTTTGATTTTGGTTTTTTTATTTATTATGTATTATTATTTATGATGTATTATGTATGTTATATATATATATATATTAATAATATATATATATTTATATATTTGATATATATATATATATATTTAAAAATTATATATATATATATATATAATTAGATAAATTATATATGTATATATATATTATATTTATTTATATATATATATTTATATATATATATTTTAAATAATATATTATATACATTATATTTATATATTTATATATATATATATATATTTTATATATATATTATTTAATATATATTATATATAATTTATATATATATATATATATATACGTTGTTATATGCACGACACAGATACTAAGCTAAATAACCCTATTTTTACTTAAAAAAATGCCAATCTATAAAACAACAAACCCCAACACAAATTTTTTTCGAAGAAAAAAGTAGAAAAAAAACACGAAAATGTGGCACTGGTTTCAGTAGATCCAATGTATGATTAAAAGTGTTTTTATAGCCTTGCACAAGGTTCTGTTACACTCACAGTTTACACAGGTTTCATGTGCCTTTAAAACCTTCTATATTTTATTAGTCTTTTTAAAAACACTGGACGACGCCTTTACGCTTGGGGGCATTTACAGGTTATGCATTTGACAGCACCCTTTAGTTATCATTATCGGGGTATCATCATCAGTTGATTTTTCTTCCTTCTCATTCGGATGGCAACTGTAGTATGATTCACGTCAATATAAACAAGTGAATATTTGTATGCACCCACATGCACCGATTAAGACGTTTTCCCATAACAAAGTCACATCATTATTTATTCATGACAACAACCTGTATGTTGTGTTTATTGTTCTCCTTCATTAAGCACTTTCATGTTACTTTGAAATTGAACGGACACTTTGGTTTCACTTATCCTTTTAAAGGATTTTTTTCTTAAACATACACGCATCTTTGCTTGGCCACATCAAAGCCCAGTTATCTTAGTAATTTTTTCTCCCTTTTTTATTTCACTTCCAATCGAGAGCAGTAATTTCCTGCGAGTTCTTAGCCCAGCCACCAAAGGCAGAGAAGAGCTCCTTCCCCTCTCACGTTTCGCCACAGCCTCCTCCTCCCGCCTCTAGCACATCCCATCATCCCGCGAGAGATGCTGGCGTCCCATCTGCCTCCAGCCGCCCGCCAGCCTCACCTCGTCGACGTCCCCGCGCATCTCCTCTTCTACCGCAATAACCTGGCTTCGCGTCGTTCATCAGCACGGTTGGCCCGGTGGAACAGGGCGGAGCCCGCGGAGCCGAGGACGAGCACCACCACGGTGGCAGGGGGGGGGAAAGGGCCCGGGTCCCTCAGCTGGGCGCAGGTGGTGCTGGGGTTGCCGCCAGCGCCACCATCACAACAAAGCCGCCGCAGATATCGACACCAGCTGGCCGCCCGCTCCCTTGCCGCCCATTATTTGCGCACCCGGGGCCCCTTTCCCCGGCCGGCACCCGCCAGTTACTACAAGGGACCCATGAGAAAGGGGTTACCTGTCTCCAAGCTCCGGTGAGGCAGGCTCGGACGTCCATCAGCTGATTGGAGAAGTTGCCATGTTGCATCCGCACCGTTACCACTACAAAATCTCGGGGAACCTTCCTTCATAAATCACGGCGGGTTTCTCAAACATTCTCTTCATTTTACAACAAGGAGAAATGAATAGTGTCTTTAAAAGGCAAAGAATTTAGCGTAAAACTAAAGGACGAGTCCTTCATGAGCATCCGCTAAAGTAGAAAAACAAAATGTGAAGTATTTGGATGTTGGTAACAACCGCCACAAGCCATTCATAATCGCGGTGACGTCACGCAGGGCATGCGCAGCCTCCGGATGATTTTCACATTCCAATAAATAATGAAAAAACGCACTCACGAAATTCCAGAATTTCCATAATAACCAAAGAGATTATTTTTTCCTAAATCAAAATATAAATATTCATCATGCCCATCTCATAAAATGCAGATCACCAACCACATCTAAACTCAGTCTCCCTTCTTTCCCCTCCCAGAAAAAAAAACAAAAAAACAGAAGAGCGAAAACTCCACAAGTGTTTCAGGAATACAGAGGCCATCCCCTTTCCCGGCCGTGGGCGCCTGAAAATGCCTCCCCAAAAGCGTAGGATTAAGCATGGAATCCCAGCATGAAAACGTCGCTTCCTTGGCGGCCCAAAACCTCGTGGAAAGCGAAAAGAGGGAGTGGGGATGAAGAGGGGAGGAGGGAGGGATGAAGGGGGAGGGAAGACGGGATGGGGGGGGGGGAGGGAGGTGGAGGAGGAGGACGAAGAGGGGAGAGAGAGACTCCTTTGGCCTGGATCAATACGCGAAAGCTTCTGAGAATCTTTCCGCCGAGATGCGTCCGTTCCCTCGTATTTTCGTCCCCTTTTTTCGCTCACTGTCGCGGAGGTTATTTTTAGCAGCATGTGAACTTTGGTAGGGGTGGGAGGAGGAGGTGGGGAGGAGGAAGGGAGGAAGGAGGAGGAGCAGAAAGAGGAGGAGGAGGAAGAGGAAGAAAAGGAGGAGGAAGGAGAAGGGGAGATTGGAGATTGGAGTGATTGACTTGCACCCTCGTCCAAGTCCGACCGGCCGACCCGACCACCGCTTCCAGAAGGGGACAAGCGAGCCAATAAGCCGTAAAAAAGATGATTTTTGAAATCTTGGCAGGTAAAAGGACAACATAAAGCCAGACAAACAAAAAACAAAAACAAGAACGAAACAAAAACAAGAACGATTACATCTCCAGCCATCCTGCGCTTTCGGTGTGATTTTGTGACATCAGTTAATACCCTCTGAGAACAGAAGAGAGAGAGAGAGAGAGAGAGAGAGAGAGAGAGAGAGAGAGAGAGAGAGAGAGAGAGAGAAGAGGAGTAGAGTGAGATGAGGTGAGAGAGGAATGATGAAGAGAGGAGAGAGGTGAGAGAGAGAGAGAGAGAGAGAGACGAGAGAGAGAGAGGGAGGTGAGAGTGAGAGAAGAGAAAAGAGAGAGAGAGAGAGAAAGATGAGAGATAGAGGAAAGAGAGAGTAGAGGAAAAGAGAGATAGAGAAAAAAGAGAGAGAGAAGAAAGAGAGATAGAGAAAATGACGAGTGAGAGAGGAGAGAGAGAGAGAGGGTGACGACAGAGAACTCCCGCTGATATGTCGAGAGGAGAGAAGAGGAGAGAGAGTGAGAGAAAGAGAGAGAAGTGATTAGAGAAAAAAGAGATAGAGAAGCGAGAGAGAGAACGAGAGATAGAGAAAGAGAGAGAGAGATAAGGAGAACGCCCGTACCACGAGATTAGAGGAAAGTGAGAGAGAGAAAAGATTCAATGTCTAAGTACAACCGAGAGAAAGAGAGAGAGAGAATGTATGTGTGAGAAACAATAACAATAGCATGCTTTACAAAACTAAATGAACAAATATACAAAATATCTCCTGGAGCCAAAAGTCACGTGGCCATGTATGATTGCGTGTATGCGTGCGTGTCTGACCGTGAGGCAATATTTATAATCTCGCGAACCTTCTCCAACCTTGACCTCTGTCGCCGGCCCAATCGCAAGAAGTACCACCAACACGAAAGTTATTGGCAAGAGTAACACGTGGGTATTTTGCCGACAAACAAGACGTCTGAAAAGGCGATTTGTCCTTTATTTAAGACCCCGGTAAAGGAGCTAATATCGGTGGTGTGAGTTATAATCTCTCTCTCTCTCTCTCTCTCTTACTGATTTTCATCCCCACGCTCCCCTCTCATCTCCCTCCCCCCTTCACCGCAGGTTTAATCTCCAGCATATATTGCCTTAGGTACGTTACCCCTGAAGAAAGGCAGCTAATCTCTCGTCTCATGTTTAACCTCTCACAATATTTCCCCGTCTGCTGTCAATATGTGCGAATGGCACCAACCGTGTGTAATGGCCCCCACATAGTGTGTGTCGCGCGCATCTTTTTAATCATTCATACCCTTTTTTCTCCTTATGTCTATACACTAACCCAAACGAAGGAGAAGATTTTCCGAACCGTGTCATATCCTCGTGCCCCGTGTCACAGTGACTATTACAGGATGTGACTCTCTGCGACCTCTCAGGAACCGCAAGTGTCTTTAATGTGGAATGCTGCGTGTGACGTCAGCCACTGCCTAGGGTCATTCACCTCCTTCCTTCCCCTAGCCTCAGTCTCTCTCTGTCTCTGTCTATCGCCTACCTCCCTTTCATCCGTCTCATCTTTTATCCCTTTTTCTCCCTTTATCTCTTTCTCTCTGCCATTCATTTCTTCTTCCCTTAACAATACTTTTGATTTATTAGTGATTATTATTTTTTCCGTTTGAATATTGTCTGTATTCAGTCCTAACATCCAGTAAAATAAAAATAAAAAAAATCGCAGATTTACCCTTCATCCACTTCATTCTCATCATATTATTCCATAATCAGGATAAAAACGCCCCTGACTAGTTTATAAATAGATTCAGCATATGGAATACGGCGGGCCATTAAACCCTCTGTGCGCGTCGTCCAAACAGAGAAGTCTACGGTTATTTCAACCCAGATTTCATTTACTATCGAATATGTCTTCGCACTGAGTTTAATTGTTAATCATATTCATTGGTTAGCAGACAAAGCAAAATTCCCAATAACACAGCCAGTTAATTTTTTCTTAAGTGTAAAAATGTTCATCAAAGACATCGGAACATGGCAAGTGTGGGTGAGAAAGTTGCAATAACATGTCTCTACTGTTAAAAATATTTCTGCGGCATTCCATCCTCCTTGGAGAAGTATAAGGAAGCAAGGTACATTGTATAATAGAGAGGA
>NW_028234423.1:19564255-19574255 GCF_977035675.1 Penaeus japonicus | reverse complement strand
GGAGCAGTGATTTTGGGTTCTAGAAGAATAACCAGAAAGGTTTTTGGTATCACTGGTTGCTGGGCGCGGCTAAATCGTATACGTTTTACCATCAGATATAATAATAATAATAATAATAATAATAATAATAATTATTATTATTATAGTAATAATAATAGCAATAATAATATTAATAATAATAATAATAATAACAATGATATTTGTAATAATAATAATAATAATAATAATAATAATAATAATATGAAAAACAACAACAATAATTATAATAACGATGATAATAATAACAATGATTAATAATAATAATGATAATAATAATAACAATAATGATGCCAATAATCATAATAATGATGATAAATACAATAATAATAATAACTATAATAATAATAATAATAATAATAATAATAACAATAACAATCATTATCATTATTAATAGTATTAATAATAACATCAATAACAATGAATATAATTACAATAAAAACTACAACTCTAAGGCTGGTTGGCATGTGATCGCCTCGTGATGATGATAATAACAATGATAATAATAACAATAATAATAGTAATGCAAATAATATGAACAACAGTAATAATGATGCTAATGATATTGATAAAAACAAATACAATAATAATAACAATGATACATACACTACTACTACTACTACTACTACTACAAGTAAAAACACCAATAATGTCATTAATAACAAAATTATCAATAAAATGAAATGACAATGAAAAAACAAACAACAAAACAACACCACTCACACCAACCACCAACCCCGGGGCTTCTTGAGGTCAACACCTGTTTCCTTGCCAAGACAAACGCCAAATAACCCCCAATGGAAACGGTACCCTGTTGAGGTTTGTTTTTATTCCTGAACCCCGAGTGAAGTGAGGTAATTTTTTCCCTCCTCCGCCTTCTCTTGGAATGTGTTGTTTCATCCTATTTTTTATTTATTTATTTATTTTTTTTGGTCTGTTTGTTGGAGATGATTGCTCTCCCTGGTTGAATATCCGAGTTGTTATTGGTTTCATCTTTTCTTTTTGCTTTCGATCTAAGTCTAAATGTAACTGAATTTATCGATATTCGTCTCCTTCTCCTCTTCCTCCTCCTCCCCCTCCCCCTCCCCCTCCCCACACACACCCCTCCTCCTCCTCCTCCTTCTTCTTCTTCTTCTTCTTCTTCTCCTTCTCCTTCTCCTTCTCCTTCTCCTTCTCCTTCTCCTTCTCCTTCTCCTCCCTCCCCCTCCTCCTCTCCTCCTCCTCCTCCTCCTCCTCCTCCTCCTCCTCCTCCTCCTCCTCCTCCTCCTCCTCTCCTCCTCCTCTCCTCCTCCTCCTCCTCTCCTCCTCCTCCTTCCCCACCAATTCCTCCTCCTCTACCATCACATTAAGAAAGAGACGCAACAAGAGGTCACACCCACGTAACCTAACCCGCCCCTCCTACAGAACCAAGCCTACGAACAATTAAGAAGCAAAGGTCAGCTTACTAGATACGTATCAAATAAAGGCTCCCATGTATCGAGTTGATTAGCTAAATTAATTCTTTTTTTTTTTCTTCTTCTCTATATCTCTAAGGCTGATCGGTATGTGATCCACGTCGCCATTACAGGTGGCCTTGTCCACACCAAGGGCATCTATACCAGCATGCCCGCTCGTGCTCTCGAACATACACGTGGGAATACATTTAAACATGTATGTTTGTATGCGAGGATGTATTTTATGCACACACATTCACACAAATGTAAATCGTCACATACACACACTTACACTGATGTAAATCACCTCACACTAACCCATTCACATATGTATATCATGTATATGTATATCAGCCTCACCGTAATGATACAAATAAACATTAATTACATCAAAAGCTGAGGGCAAATACCTCATAAGTCATAACGTGTCCTCTAACTCTAACTCTTCTTCACCATCGCCCGCCTCCTCCCCCTCCCCCTCCCCCCCCTTCTTCTCCCTTCACCCTTCACCTCCTCACCTCTCCCTCTCCCCCTCCCCCTCCCCCTCCTCTGCCATGAATCACCCGAAACTTGTCCTTGTGTTATAACTACGCACGCTTTTCTTGATTACTTCCTGGAATCAACGTTCTGTTTTTTTGTTGTTGCCGTTATTTTTTTGTTGTTGTTGTTGCTGGGCCGTCTACAAAAGTCTTGAATAATAATGAGGTACTCATCAATTTTAATTTTCTTCACAGTTGGACATTTAAGATACATACTTCCTTAAAACACACTAGCGAGAAGAATAGGCTTCCCATTGAAAAAATATGTATAAAAATGTTCAGCAATTCTATACATAAACTGCCACGAAAGCAAATAAACACACACATTCCGGCATTTCCTTGTTTACGCAAGCAAGACTCGTTCTCACATTTTAAGGTTAATGACAACTACACATGCATATAAAACCTCCACATTACGATTCAACGTAAACGCGAGTTATTTCTTTAAACGTTTACAAATTCTTCACTAGCACCGGAGCTTACCAAGAGCTATTTTAATCAATGTCATCTTAAGCCTGTCATATGACGTCATTCTACAGGAAGATGTCGAGTGGTAATACATTTTCATCACTAAGCCACAAGTGGTTCGCACAGCCGCCGCAAACACCAACACCATGGATACTCAAAAAAGTAGTAAAAAAAATCCATTGATAAACTGGTTAAAAAATGTCGAGGTGGCTCTGTTCCTTCTAACGGGGTCTTAGGTAACGGGTGTGGTATTCCAAGATGAGTTGTAGTGTTTACGTAATATACTTCTCATAGAAAAAGTCCAAGTATAGTCTTATGTTTATATTTGGAAAACGTGAATAATATAGGCCTACATCCATGGCACGCGAAGTAAAGGCTGCAACATCCGGAGAATTTGGATGCTTGCAGACAACAACACGGGCCGATACGGAGTGTTCTCAAAGGGTGAAGTTTTATCTAATTACAGTTCCTTACACAAGCCCTGGCAGTGTTCGTGACTGCCTTGACATGGTGAGATGCCCCGTGCCTGGTGCATAAACCTCCTCCAGCATACCATTATCAAAAGCCTCCGAAAATCTCGCACAGCCAAACTGTGACGTCATGTGTTGTTTGTAAACACAGAGAACGTGACTAACTAAGCCTTCCAACCAAAAGCGCCGCTGGACTCACCTCAAGTAGAATCCTCATCCGCTACTCGTACATTGTGACAGTGTAAATCCAGAAGTCTTGTTGTGATAGGTAGTGATTTAAAACCTCTTTTTTCCCACGGGAAAATCTCGGAATCAATACTGATCACTCGTTCACCACGGAGTCCGTAATCAGATATACAAAAACTAGAGCACTACGACTGCCTTGCGTTGACAAAGGGGAAATGACAGAAAAGGAAGGGCAGAAGGAGAGAAGCTTTACATGAACAACACGACAAGTGTGAGCGTGACCAGAGGTCGCCGAGAGTGCCAGAGAGGGATGTTTCCTCTCACAGTGTCAGAGGCAGACTGAGGTAGCAGACTGGTTCGGAACCGCTGTCAGACGCGGGTGCCAGCCCTCGAGTTGCCACGCAGTTATTCTCTCCCTCTTTTGTCCACTCCAGGCCCACTAGAGTGCTTGTCAGTGCCGCAGAAAGTGTTGATAGGGAATGACACTCAATAATGGCCGGCTGCTTGCTTGAGGAAGTTCGAAATCCATTTCCATTGGGTATTGGTGGTTGTGCGGTGTTATGTATGGATGCCATACTGCTCTCGGCAGCACTTTGCTCAGTTTTTGGATGTATTTACAACGAGACTAGATGTTGTATTACTACATTACACAAAACAAATTTAAGTCTTGGGATATTTATACTGGCGTATTAAAGTTGAGACGAACTAGTTATCAGTATAATATATTACCTCTATAAGAAAAAAAAAAACTTCGCTTCTAATTTATCAAAATCATAATGATATTCACGATTCATTAAACAACCTTCACACCATTAACAAGACAGCTACTTTGCCTTTATAAAATGTGCGTAAAAACACCGCCTAAATGACTTTCGTGCTAATATTCCGACAATTTTTCTTCCTCATTCAAGCTAGAAGGTTAGGGGGATGAATCACGCGAATCAGCAGGGCCGTTATTCATGACATTCTTGTAAGCAGTTCATTTAAGATTTAAAAAAAAAGGAAGAGAAAACGCGAAAAAATACACTACAATACGCAGTTCCCATATGTAAAAAATATTAGTTTGTTTACGCCGTCATTATATTCTTTATATGTAAATATCCATCGTCTGTTTACACCGACATGGAATTTTTATATTTTATTTATCGAAACATCTACCCTTTCTTCACGTTGTCTCTGAAAGGAACAAAAAATGGTGGGTTTATCTGCCGCCTTTTGAAGGTTTGATAAACCTTAAACATAATATCCTAAGTGGAAATACCCATGTGATAATACAATTTCATTAACATGTTACAAAAGTGTCATTAATTATAAACCATCTGTGACCATTTCTCAAAAGGAGATGGTCACAGAGAGAAGAAAAAAACATTTTTTTAAAAATCATTATTCCAGTACATAGCATAGCACTAACCTATAACCCTCACACCACAGCCAGGCAAAACACGCCCTTAACCTCACGAAATCTCACATCCAGTACCTGGCGCCTCTGTCAAACATTCAGCCAAGTATCGCGAATGGGAGGGCTGACTAGTCCTACACTATATCCCGTGTATCTCATCTGACAGAGCACCAGTACTTTGTGAAGGGAACATGTACTAGTTTCCCGGGGCTTCTAATGTACTCTGTGACCTGCGGAAGAGCAAACATAACTACTAGGTGTTTGGTTGGAGACATTCCTGGTCACGTGCTCTTGCTATCAAGTTTAGGTTATGTGCTTTCATGTTGGGTTTTTAGGTTTTATTTGTTTCTCTCCGTTCTTTCTAGCCTCTCTTTGTGTTTTTTGTTCATTTTCGTTTAGTATTCTTTGTTTGTCTTGAGAAATTGGGTGATTTTAGTTGATGAAATGCGCTGACATAGAGCATTTTCTAATGTTTTTTTTTTCTGAAGAATGACCTTTTAACACCGGACTTTCGGCACGTATAACCTTTCTTCCAATTCGTGCTCACATGTCCTGGCAGATTACAAGATAGGTGCGGGTGTACTTCAGCTACAGGTGTCAGTTTATCTACATTTTTACACTAAAAACAATGGGAATAGTGAAGATATCGAAGTTATAAGATTCATGTGACCAATTGGTGATGTGCCTGAATATTTGACACCAGAGGATTTTGCCAACTTCGTCTCAGGACAAAAAGTAATGCCTTGAGGCTTAGCAACCGCGGTTTATTCAGAAATGCTACGACATCACCTCTTCAGACAAAGAGAACAGGACTTTCTCTTGCATGAAACTCTATACCGAGCTAATAAGGCATGAATTACGAAGCCTTACAACCCCACTGTACATTTTTTGCATCACAAGAAGAACTCTTGTGTCAAGGAATAATAATTTAAGATAAAAATCGCGATCGCTGTGTTGAGAGCGAGGGGCGTTGGTCAGCCTCTATCGTCGCCGAGAACAGAGTGCGTTCGAGCGGTCGCGGGAACAAAATTATTGTTGTGCCCTCCTGTTCTTCGAAGAAAAAAGCCTCGTGTTTAATCTTTCTCTGCGTTATTCTACTCAGATTTAAATTCCCAAACAATGGATGGACATATGTGTCAGTAGTTACGACTTGAGGGGCGTCTCCCAGTGCTGATCTATTTATAGCCACAGAATGCGAGGGTGGGAAAGAGGACTAAAGAAAATGATTCTACGTCAGTCCTCATCCACGTGTTGCAGGCTGACACGCCACACACAGAGAGAGGAGAGAGAGAGAGAGAGAGAGAGAGAGAGAGAGAGAGAGAGAGAGAGAGAGAGAGAGAGAGAGAGAGAGAGAGAGAGAGAGAGAGAGAGAGAGAGAGAGAGAGGGAGAGAGGGGGGGGGCTAGATAGACAGACACAGACAAAAAGACAAAGACAAAGAGAGGGAGAAAGAGAGAGAGAGGGGGGGGGGGCTAGATAGACAGACAGACACAGACAAAAAGACAAAGAGAAAGAAAGAGAGAAGAGATAAAGAGAGAGGAGAGAAGAGAGGCAAATTTAGATATAGAGAGGAAGGGGGGGGGGAGTGAGATGAGAGGAGAGACAGAGAGAAAGAGAGAGGAAGAGGGGGGGAGATGAGAGGAGAGACAGAGAGAGAGAGAGAGAGGGAAAAGGGTTTGGAGAAGCAGAAAGAGTAAGAGCCAGGAAGTGGGGGAGAGGCAGAGGGCAAGCGAGCGCTTTGGCCCGGCTCGTCTGTTGCATTATCCTGCGGTATTTCTACTGATTCATCGTGCTTTGCCGCTTTGTTTGGGCGTCGTTGTCCAGTTAGTCCTCCGATCCATGTCGCCGCGTTTCTGATCGAGATAGATTGATGTATGGAAAGATAGGGAGGAGGATGGACGAACAGAGACAGGTGGATTAAGACACAGATCGATAGAGAGAGAGAGAGAGAGAGAGAGAGAGAGAGAGAGAGAGAGAGAGAGAGAGAGAGAGAGAGAGAGAGAGAGAGAGAGAGAGAGAGAGAGAGAGAGAGAGAGAGAGAGAGAGAGAGAGGAAGGAATCAAAAGAAAGAGAAAGATTTGACGGGCATGATTTATAAACAATTGATTGTTGGCACGACTCATGACATCAGGCTGAGAACCAACACTTTGTCTTCTTCGTGTTCTAATGTCATTCACCTGCATCACCGCAATCACCACGATAAACTACGTATCAGATCATTCAAATATCATCTCATGAGGAGAAACGAACGCAAAACAAAGAGAAGCAGAGCGAAGGCAGAAGAGAGAAAGCGAGAAAGAGGAAGGAGGGAGAGAGAGCGAGAGGGGCAAGAGTGGGGACAAGGTGCAACAAGTAATATTGCACAGCTGGTAAACACACCACTGCCTGCTATTACTTCGGTCTCTCTCGCTCTCTCAAACTCTGTGTCGGCACGAAGCAATACGAGCGTATATCGTAGTAGTTTTGACGTGTACACAAACAGACGTGTTTGTGGATATCTGTTCTTTTTTTTGTGTGTGTGTGTGAAGAGGTTTACGTGTGTGTGTTTCAGTGTTCATTAATGTAAATATTTGTGTCTATGAAGATATTTATGTGCGTGTTTACGCGTATTTGGATGCAAATATTTGTGTCTTTGATGAATATAACTTGTGTTTGTGTTTGAGTTCACGCGAAGGTGATATTATTACTTATATAATGATACTCTTATTTCCTTTGCTGCTGCAACACAATCAGCAGTAATTATAGTAATGAAATAATAATTTTGCAGAAATTAGAAGGCAAGCATCATCACCCAGGCTCTCTGCTTCGATCCCCCTACCCAGCCCCACCCCCGCCCATCCTCTGCCACACGCTCGGAAGAAGAAAAGGGCGTAGTAATGAGCTGACAATCATAGCTTCGTGGGCGGCCGAGCCAAATAACGGCTGGAGGATCGTTCAAAAGCAATTGGAAATGAGAAAAAGTGAAAGAGAAACACGAAGGAGAAGGAACCAAGGAAAATGAAGAGAAAGAGAGATAGATAGATAAATAGAATGAGTGCGCGAAAGAGACGGGCACACACACACACACACACACACACACACACACACACACACACACACACACACACACACACACATATATATATATATATATATATATATATATATATATATATAAGAATACGTACATATATAAATATAGACATACATATCCATGCATAGAGAGAGAGCAAGAGGCAAAAAAAAACAAAAAAAAAAAGAGAGAGAAAGAGAGAGAGGGCTAAAAAGAGAGAGAAAAAAAGGGAGAGAAAGAGAATTAGCAAACTAGAAGAAGAAAAAATATACATGTGTATAAAAACTATGGATCCCGACAGAGCCAGAGTGTAAGAAACGAAACCACGGTGTATAGGTCAAAACTATCCTGTGTGTATATATATTTTACACTTAACCTTTAGCAATTATTCAAACAGGGTGACTGCTCTCCGCGTATTGGCAGTTCAACCTCATTATCCACAGTTTATTCACAAACACCTTTGCAACAAATGAAAACTGAAGAAACCTTAACAAAAAAACAAAAAAACAATATGAAATCCTATTATCATGATCCAAATTTCAGTTGATATTTTCCCAACCCTCTTTTTTTGTATTCAAGTAAACTTACCTCATTATTTGTTCGCGAATACAGAAAGCTAATTTGTCAGAAACGTTATTTTCACCGGGCCTCCGAGCCGGACGCAGCTAATGCATAAAAGCTCTGTTTTCGGAGCGGATCATCCTCCGTCCTTCCCAGTGGCTCCTGTTTTTCTGATAGACCTGCTATTTTTTTTCCCTTCCCGAGACCTCGTCATGAAAACAAATGTGTCTTACCGGTGGGCGGGCTTGCGATTAGCGGCTGTTTGTTATGATCACTTTGCCAGCGAAGGAAGGCTATTTGTCGTTGCATGTATGTAGATGCATTTGTTTTCGTTTTTTTTTTTTTTTTTTTTTTTTTGCGTGCGTTTTTGTTGTTGGATATGTACGTGTAAGTGCGAAGTGACAGGAAAGTATGCATGTGTGGCATACTTGATATTGGTAATAAGTTTGTCAAACTTTGGAGGGTTATGAAAGAGTATCTGCAACCTTCAACCAGGATCTATGAAATGTATACCTTAAGTTATTATTAAGTAGGTCGTAGGTTAGGCTAGTGTAATAAATGCGAATATAGGAAGAGAAGATAATCCATCTCTTTAATCTTCACGTTAGTGATTTTAAGCTTTAAAAAATGTACCAGTTTCGAATCAGATTGACAAACAGCATTACTGTTGAATGATTCAGTACTATATATTATTCTTAACAATCATAAAACCTTCTCTTTATTTCATTCGCCGTAAATGTGCTTTTTGATTCATTAGTTTGAATGTCTTCTTACTTCACATCTTTTCCCTTCTTTTCTCCACTCTTTTGTTGCAATGACCATGATATATTCATTCCTTTATCATTAAACTTATTTCATAAGAAATCCCTGGTAGCTAATCTGATGCGTTGCTTCTGGGCCAATACTTATGTTCATATATGATTCTACATTATTGTTCATGTGTGAACTAAGTTATCTTATTGATCTTAATAGTGTACATGAATTTGTGTATATAGGTACATTTGCACGTGTAGCTACATTTACATGTATATTTGTATCAATGTATGTATGCACACCTACACACATTCACACCCACATTCAGAGAAAGAGAGAGAAAGAGAAAGAGAGAAAGAGAGAGAGAGAGAGAGAGAAAGAGAAAGAAAGGGAGAGAGAGAAAAAAAGAGAGAGGAAAAGAGAGAATACAGGAGACAGAGAGATAGGAAAACCATATATACAGATATATAAATAAATAAATAAAATGAATAAAAAAGGGAAATGGAAATTAAAGAAAAAAATAAAAAAATATCATCGACGGCAAATATCATTCAACTATTCGACTCATTAGCCACATATATACATCTTTAAGAAGATTTCATTACATATTCCCTTGAGAGAGAGAGAGAAAAAACAAACAAACATAATGATGAATAAATGAAATAAATAACATCTTGAAATTGAAAAAAAAAAATAACAACCAACGAATGAATCATTAAACCTAATCATAGGCAAACGAATGAATCACTAAACCTAATCATAAGCAAACGCATGAATCACTAAACCTAATCATAAGCAAACGAATGAATCACTAAACCTAATCATAAGCAAACGCATGAATCATTAAACCTAATCATAGGCAAACGAATGAATCACTAAACCTAATCACAAGCAAATCATAAGTACTGGATCTAACAACACCCCAGAGAGTGCATGCGCCCGCAGTGGTCGAGCGTCTCAGCTCAGTTTGGCAAAGGGCCCGCGCGCCGTGACTACGTCTGCACAACACGAAGCTTGGGAGATAATTGTAAGGCTGTTATGGGCGTCTCAGTAAATACCCTTGAATGCGTGTTTGGATTTTGAGATCGGTGGTGGTGGTGGCGG
>NW_028234423.1:19544255-19556755 GCF_977035675.1 Penaeus japonicus | reverse complement strand
GCGTGCATAGTAAGCAGTACAATCCTTGTTTAGTTATAACAAAGTGAAGACAGATGGATCTGACATTTTCAGTTAAGAGGAGCATGAATATCAGAACAGCCCAGACAGCGGATATCGATTTCTTGTGGAATGGACTCGAAATATCCACATCTCTTTGACTAATTTAGCGAATTCTTCTCATGAACGATGCCAAACTGTGTTATAACGACATAGTTAATGTAAGATTGATTGGTTGAAGGATTGCAAGTGTAAGTTGGATGTTGCAGTTACTGGCATCGTGAGTATTATCATATTTATGAAAGTAGTAATAAAACGGGAAGCATTATCATCAAGTAAATATACTTCCTCAACACGCTTCAGAGAAAGATGTTTATTCCATGGAATATATTACTTCTAGGAACACCAATCCCTCTCGCCTATTCTAAGAAACCTTATTTGAGATAATAAGTGACGAATGACGTACGGCAACGCCAGCACCGCTGTTAAATATCAAACCCAGTAATGTTACGACGCCAAAGGACATAAACCAAACGTCAATGAACGCTTAAGTATGGCCATTAAGGAGATAAGGCTACATTGTCTCGAAAACACACTGGTAATGGCGGCGAATTCATTGTGAAAACGTAACCGAGAGTCTAAAGTGTAAACAAAGGCCGAGACTGGTGCGGATCTGTCGACTCTTTCCAGCTGGAAGTCGCTAGATCCACCTCCAAAAGTAGCGAAAAGACGCTGAATAAAGTAATTTTCTGAAAACTGAAAATTGACAGGTTAAGTGAAAAGAAAGATGAAAAAGTACCTTGTAAAAACTGGCAGCACTAATAATCTGACCCACACAATATCGTCCAAGTCAAAGGTGCTAAAAATGCTACATCACTAAACGCTAAAAAGAAGCAAAGACTCATTAAAGTTGCCAAATCTTGACCATTAGACTTTTTTCTATAGTTAGAGGAACCAGAAAGCTGTACTGACGGGGTTTCCCAAGTATAATTATCAAGGAGTGCCCTAGTCCGTACAATAAAGATTATCAATGGAGAAGAATTCTGGATACTTACGATGGGTCTAAACAACTCAAAATAAACAATAACAGATTTATTTGTGTATCTTTTTCCCAATCTCCATGTTATTCTGAAGTCGAAAAAATAACATATGTACTACCTCATTATCAAATTCTCCCAATCGTTTTTTTTTTCTTTCTTTCTTTCTTTCTTTCTATATCAGTGACCAACAGCCGGCAAAATGACCCAGTCACTGACCCCGTCCATGATAACTTGGTTGTTGTAGATGACATTGAGATCGATAAATGCAAACCTTAAAATCAAACAGGTCAGCGGAGATGAAGAGTAACTAAGAGTCAGCTGATCCTTGTTGAGATTTTTTTTTTTTTTTTTTTTTGAGATCGATGATGGTCTTTCGTGTGGCATTTTGGTATATGTGTCCTATGCGTTTTCGTGTGTGTGTATGCATGTGTGTGTGTGTGTGTGTGTACAATAGATAGATGGGAAAATCGAGAAACAGGAAGAGCTGGATATATATATATATATTTAGAGAGAGAGAGAGAGAGAATAAAAGAGAAAGAGACAGAGAGAGAATAAAAGAGAAAGAGACAGAGAGAGAGAATAAAAGAGAAAGAGAGAAAATATAAGAGCAAGTGAGAAAACAGAAAGAAAAGCAATAAAACGCGAGAGCGAAAGGAAATATTAACTGATCAAATGAACTTGGTCATAACTTCAGAGAAAACATTATATAACGTAATTTTTTTCAGCTACAGGCTATAAAAGACGTATCATCTTATGCCTTTTTGGGGAGGTGAATTATCGGGAATTGGATATTAGATTTGGAATAGGAAAATATTTCTTGTTATTTTTTGTTAAAATTTTGTTGTCATTCAGTATTTTTTTATTTTATTATATTATTTTTTATTATCATTGTTATTTTTTGTTAAAATTTTGTTGTCTTTCAGTTTTTTTTTATTATATTATTTCTTATTATCATTATCATATTTTATTATTATCATCATCATCATTACCGTTATCATCATTATCAACACCATCATCATTGTTATTACGTTTATCATCAATATTATCACACCATCATTATCACATTATTAAATCATCAATATTATCATTATTATCCCATGATAATAATATCCATCATTATATCGTTATATTACTACATATTGTTATTACCCACTAATCCATCAACAACCACCACTATTATCATCATATCATCAAATTTTATTATCACTTATTATTCCTATCATAATTATCGCAATCAGCCTTTTTTATTAAACACTATCATGTTATACTACTAAACATATCGTTCGTATCAAACATTTGGTGTTCTTATCATTTATTATCACTTATTATTCCTATCATAATTATCGCAATCAGCCTTTTTTATTAACAATATCATTATCGCATTTGGTGTTCTTATCAATTGCCCTTCACGTTGTTGATATTTGCCCTTGTTGTCGTTGTGATATCATAGTTGAAAATTAGTTTGATAATCATCAGTATCATAGTTTATGAGTTCTTATTTTAATGGTGAAATTATAATTGTTATGATTATTGCCATAACAATTCATAAATTTCCGGGTTATTATATAGAAATAGTAACTGTAAATGCATACGAACATTCGAGAACAGATACCAACACAAATCTTCAGCTGGTTGCAATCTATGGAAAAATCAACCCCATCAACACCGCTGATGCAACGTAATCTCAGCATTGACCAGATCAACCCCATCAACACCGCTGATGCAACGTAATCTCAGCATTGACCAGATCCAAGACCGCCCCATCAACACCGCTGATGCAACGTAATCTCAGCATTGACCAGATCAAGACCGAGATCATTGCATAACTGAATGATCTCTCTGTCAGAACCTCCTCTTTCTTTGTCCCTCCTCTTCTTCCTCCTTTCTCTTCTCCAACTTTCGCTTCCTTTCTCCTTTTCTCCCCCTCCCTTCCTTCTATCCGCCACTACTTTTACTTTCGCTCTCTTTCTTCTTTATCCTTCACTTCCCTTTCCCCATCTCTGTTCTTTCCTTTTCTATCTTATTCCCTCCTGCCTCTCTCTTTCCTTTCTCTGCCCCTTCCTCCTCTACCTTACCCCCTTTATCTTCTCCAGTCTCCCTCTCCCTCTTTCGCAAAGGTTCTACTTCTTTCCTCCCCTAACATACCCCCTCACTTCACCCCCCCTCCCCCAACCCTCCCCCTCCCCTTTCCGCTACGGATTCCTCTACCCTATAAGTACCGTTGCATAACTGAATGATCTCTCTGTCAGAACCTCCTCTTTCTTTGTCCCTCCTCTTCTTCCTCCTTTCTCTTCTCCAACTTTCGCTTCCTTTCTCCTTTTCTCCCCCTCCCTTCCTTCTATCCGCCACTACTTTTACTTTCGCTTCTCTTTCTTCTTTATCCTTCACTTCCCTTTCCCCATCTCTGTTCTTTCCTTTTCTATCTTATTCTCTCCTGCCTCTCTCTTTCCTTTCTCTGTCCCTTCCTCCTCTACCTTACCCCCTCTATCTTCTCCAGTCTCCCTCTCCCTCTTTCGCAAAGGTTCTACTTCTTTCCTCCCCTAACATACTCCCTCACTTCACCCCCCCTCCCCCAACCCTCCCCCTCCCCTTTCCGCTACGGATTCCTCTACCCTATAAGTACCGTTTCCCCTTCCCCCCCTAAAAAGCTCCCCCTCTCCCTTTAACCATAATCTCCCGACCCACTTACATCACCAACCTCCGTCCCCTCAACCCTGCCTACCCCCCCGTCGCTTCCTCCAACACTTTTGCCACATAACCGCCCCTCTAATCCCTGTCCCCCCTCCCCCCTTCCTCTTCCCTCCCACCCTTTCCACAAACCTCTCCGCCCCTCTACCCTTCCAACCCTCCCCCCTGACTCTTCCTCCCCACCCTTTTCCCACATAACCTCCCCCCTCTACCCGTTTACCCCCCTCACTCCTTCCCTCCCACCCTTTCCACATAGCCTCCCCTCTACCCTTCCCCCCTTACTCTTCCTCCAACCCTTCCCACATAACCTCCCCTCTACTGAATGATCTCCTGTCAGAACCCCGCTTTCTTTTCCCTAAAAAGCTCTTCTCCCACCCTTTCCACATAAACCTTCCCTCTACCAATTCCACACCTTCCTCCCACCCCCTTCTCTTCCTCCCACACCCTTTCCACATAACCTCCCTATACCCCTTCCCCCCTCCCCCCGCTCTTCCACCCACCTTTCCACATAACCTCCCCTATTTTACTTTGCGCTACTCTTCCTCCTTTACTTCACCCTTTCCACATAACCTCCCTCTACCCTTCCTCCCCCCCATACCTTCTGCCCCCCTCACCCCCTTACTCTTTCCCTCCCACCCTTTCCACATAACCTTCCCTCTACCCTTCCTCCCCCCCTACTCTTCCTCCAGTTCTCCATCTCCCTCTTTCGCAAAGTCACCCTTCACACGATAACCTTTCCCTCGACCCTTTTTCCTCCCCCCCTCTCTTTTCTCTCCCACCCTTTCCACATAACCTCCCTCTACCCTTCCTCCCCCCCCTCCTCTCCTCCACCCTTTCCACATAACCTTCCCTCTACCCTTTCCCCCCCTACTCTTCCTCCCACCCTTTCCACATAACCTTCCCTCTACCCTTTCCCCCCCTACTCTTCCTCCCACCCTTTCCACATAACCTCCCTCTACCTTCCTCCCCCCTACTCTCCCTCCACCCCCCCTACTCTTCCTCCCACCTTTCCACATAACCTCCCCTCTACCCTTTCCCCCCTTCCCCCCTTACTCTTCCACCCACCCTTTCCACATAACCTTCCCTCTACTCTTCCTCCCACCCTTTCCACATAACCTCCCCTCTACCCTTCCTCCCCCCCTACTCTTCCTCCCACCCTTTCCACATAACCTCCCCTCTACCCTTCCTCCCCCCCTACTCTTCCTCCCACCCTTTCCACATAACCTTCCCTCTACCCTTCCTCCCCCCCTACTCTTCCTCCCACCCTTTCCACATAACCTCCCCTCTACTCTTCCACCCACCCTTTCCACATAACCTTCCCTCTCCCCCTCCTCCCCCCCTACTCTTCCTCCCACCCTTTCCACATAACCTTCCCTCTACCCTTCCTCCCCCCCTACTCTTCCTCCCACCCTTTCCACATAACCTCCCCTCTACCCTTCCCCCCTCCCCCCCTACTCTTCCTCCCACCCTTTCCACATAACCTCCCCTCTACCCTTCCTCCCCCCCTACTCTTCCTCCCACCCTTTCCACATAACCTCCCCTCTACCCTTTCCCCCCCTACTCTTCCTCCCACCCTTTCCACATAACCTCCCCTCCACCCTACCGCCCCCCCTACTCTTCCTCCCACCCTTTCCACATAACCTCCCCTCTACCCTTCCTCCCCCCCTACTCTTCCTCCCACCCTTTCCACATAACCTCCCCTCTACTCTTCCACCCACCCTTTCCACATAACCTTCCCTCTACCCTTTCCCCCCCTACTCTTCCTCCCACCCTTTCCACATAACCTTCCCTCTACCCTTCCTCCCCCCCTACTCTTCCTCCCACCCTTTCCACATAACCTTCCCTCTACCCTTCCTCCCCCCCCTACTCTTCCTCCCACCCTTTCCACATAACCTTCCCTCTACCCTTCCTCCCCCCCTACTCTTCCTCCCACCCTTTCCACATAACCTTCCCTCTACCCTTCCTCCCCCCCTTACTCTTCCTCCCACCCTTTCCACATAACCTTCCCTCTACCCTTCCCCCCCTACTCTTCCTCCCACCCTTTCCACATAACCTTCCCTCTACCCTTCCCCCCCCCCTGCTCTTCCTCCCCCCCTCTCCACATCCCCCCCCCTCTACCCTTTCCCCCCCTACTCTTCCTCCCACCCTTTCCACATAACCTCCCCTCTCCCCTCCCTCCCCCCCTCCTCTTCCTCCCACCCTTTCCACATACCCTCCCCTCTACCCTTCCTCCCCCCCTACTCTTCCTCCCACCCTTTCCACATAACCTTCCCTCTACCCTTCCTCCCCCCCTACTCTTCCTCCCACCCTTTCCACATAACCTCCCCTCTACCCTTCCTCCCCCCCTACTCTTCCTCCCACCCTTCCACATAACCTTCCCTCTACCCTTCCTCCCCTACTCTTCCTCCCACCCTTCCCATAACCTCCCTCTACCCTTCCTCCCCCCCCGCCTCCCCCATACTCTTCTCCCACCTTTCCACATAACCTCCCCTCTACCCTTCCTCCCCCCCTACTCTTCCTCCCACCCTTTCCACATAACCTTCCCTCTACCCTTCCTCCCCCCTACTCTTCCTCCCACCCTTTCCACATAACCTCCCTCTACCCTTCCCCCCCTTTACTCTTCCTCCCACCCTTTCCACATAACCTCCCTCTACCCTTCCCCCTTCCCCCCCTACTCTTCCTCCCACCTTTCCACATAACCTTCCCCCTCTACCCTTCCTCCACCCCTTCCACTCTTCCTCCACCCTTTCCACATAACCTCCCTCTACCCTTCCTCCCCTCTACTCTTCCTCCCACCCTTTCCACATAACCTCCCCTCTACCCTTTCCCCCCCCCCCCTTCCTCTTCCTCCCCCCTTTCCACATATCCCCCCCTCTACCCTCCCCCCCCCCTTACTCTTCCTCCCACCCTTTCCACATAACCTCCCCACTGCCCTTTCCCCCTCCCCCCTACTCTTCCCCACCTTTCACATAACCTTCCCTCTACCCTTCCTCCCCCCCTACTCTTCCTCCCCCCCTTTCCACATAACTCCTCTACCCTTCCTCCACCCCTTCCACTCTTCCTCCACCCTTTCCACATAACCTCCCCTCTACCCTTCCTCCCCCCCCTACTCTTCCTCCCACCCTTTCCACATACCCTCCCTCTCCCCCTCCCCCCCCCTACTCTTCCTCCACCCTTTCACATAACTCCCCTCTACCTTCTCCCCCAAATTACTCTTCCTCCCACCTTTCCACATAACTCCCTCTAACCCTTCCCCCCTACTCTTCCTCCCACCTTTCCACCTAACCTCCCCTCTCCCCTTTCCCCCCCTACTCTTCCTCCCACCCTTTCCACATAACCTCCCCTCTACCCTTTCCCCCCCTACTCTTCCTCCCACCCTTTCCACATAACCTCCCCTCTACCCTTCCCCCCTCCCCCCTTACTCTTCCTCCCACCCTTTCCACATAACCTCCCCTCTACCCTTTCCCCCCCTACTCTTCCTCCCACCTTCCTATAACCTTCCCCCTCAAGCCTTATCCTCCCCCCCTACTCTTCCTCCCACCCTTTCCACACAACCTCCCTCTACCCTTCCTCCCCCCTCCTCTTCCTCCCACCCTTTCCACATAACCTCCCTCTACCCTTCCTCCCCCTACTCTTCCTCCCACCCTTTCCACATAACCTCCCCTCTCCCCCCACTTCCTCCCACCCTTTCCACATAACCTCCTCTACCCTTCCCCCCTCCTCCTCCCACCCTTTCCACATAACCTCCCCTCTCCCCTTCCCCCCTCCCCCCTTACTCTTCCTCCCACCCTTTCCACATAACCTCCCCTCTACCCTTCCTCCCCCCCTACTCTTCCTCCCACCCTTTCCACATAACCTTCCCTCTACCCTTCCTCCCCCCTTACTCTTCCTCCCACCCTTTCCACATAACCTTCCCTCTACCCTTCCTCCCCCCCTACTCTTCCTCCCACCCTTTCCACATAACCTCCCCTCTACCCTTTCCCCCCCTCCCCCTTCCTTCCTCCCCCCTTTCCACATAACCTCCCCTCTACCCTTCCCCCCTCCCCCCTTACTCTTCCACCCCCCCTTTCCACATAGCTTCCCTCCTTCCTTCCTCCCTACCCTTTCCCCCCCTATCCTTCCTCCCACCCTTTCCACATAACCTCCCCTCTACCCTTCCTCCCCCCCTACTCTTCCTCCCACCCTTTCCACATAACCTCCCCTCTACCCTTTCCCCCCCTACTCTTCCTCCCACCCTTTCCACATAACCTTCCCTCTACCCTTCCTCCCCCCCTACTCTTCCTCCCACCCTTTCCACATAACCTTCCCTCTACCCTTCCTCCCCCCCTACTCTTCCTCCCACCCTTTCCACATAACCTTCCCTCTACCCTTCCTCCCCCCCTACTCTTCCTCCCACCCTTTCCACATAACCTTCCCTCTACCCTTCCTCCCCCCTTACTCTTCCACCCACCCTTTCCACATAACCTTCCCTCTACCCTTCCTCCCCCCCTACTCTTCCTCCCACCCTTTCCACATAACCTCCCCTCTACCCTTCCCCCCTCCCCCCTTACTCTTCCACCCACCCTTTCCACATAACCTCCCCTCTACTCTTCCTCCCACCCCTTCCACATAACCTCCCCTCTACCCTTCCCCCCCCCCCTACTCTTCCTCCCACCCTTTCCACACAACCTTCCCTCTACCCTTCCTCCACCCTCCCCCCCCTTACTCTTCCTCCCACCCTTTCCACATAACCTCCCCTCTACTCTTCCTCCCACCCCTTCCACATAACCTCCCCTCTACCCTTCCTCCCCCCCCCCCCTACTCTCCCTCCCCCCCTCCCCCCCCCCTTACTCTTCCTCCAACCCTTCCCACACAACTTCCCCTCTACCCTTCCTCCACCCTCCCCCCCCTTACTCTTCCTCCAACCCTTCCCTACAACCTCCCCTCTACCCTTCCACCACCCCCCACCCCCACCCCCTCCACCCCTTACTCTTCCTCCAACCCTTCCCAACCCCACTCATCATGAAGAGTGTGGGGTAGGCAATCTGATTTATGGATTCTGGGAATAGTCTATGAAAAGAGCAATTTTGGGATTTAACTCCACCTCCCGGAGCTGCGTGGGGCTGCGTGTAAAGGTCTTTGGTGTGTGAATTTTGTGATCCGAACTGAGGGGGGAAAGAGGAGAAAGAACATATGGGAAAAATAGGAAGGAAGATGGAAAAATGGAGGAAGATGCTGTATTGGAATATCTATATCTATCTACCTAACTATCTATCTATCTCTCTCTCTCTACTTCTTTATCTCTCTCTCTCTCTCTCTCTCTACATACACACACACACACACACACATATATACATACATATATATATATATATATATATAATATATACATATATATATATATATATATATATATATATATATATATATATATATATATAGTATATACATATATATATATATATATATATATATATATATATATATATATATATAATATATATATGTATATATATATACATATATTATATATATATATACATGTATATATATATATATATATATATATATATATATATATATATATATATATATATATATATATATATATATATATATGTATATTTAGTACTTTCAAGTGTGATTATGTTAGGGATTCTATGGGTCAAAAGGGGGTTTATTTTATTCTTCACATTTAAAATGAAAAGACTACGATTAACTACGAATAACTTCTTAGAAAATAACCATGAGGGATAAAGAAAGAATGTCATAAGGAAGAAGCAAAATTATAAGCCATAATAAGTAACAATAATGATAATAAAAGTTAAAAAATGGGAGCTGCTTAATGTGATGTGTGTGTATAATATTTTTTTTATATTTGAATTTTGAAATCTGAGCTGTTTATAAGAAGATAGAATGAAGAAAATTAGGAAAAAAATGAACATGAAAAGAAAATAAGGAGTTTTCTTTTAAGTGCGAGAAAAACAAAGTGATTCGGGGGTATGTATATAGATTTAGATTTTAGAATGAAATACGATTGTGAAAAGAAATATAGACTATGAAGAAACAAGGAAAAAATGAGCGTATGACGAAACAGGTATTAAAAGATAAAAGATATATAGAGGTGATAAGGATGAGAAATATATATGATGAATCTATAACTGTATAAGGGAAAGTTATTAAAATGGGAACTAGGTGGCGTAAATAGGAAAAACAACAACAAAAATGGGTCAAAAAAAGATACAAGAAACTAGAAGGTTGTACACCACCCTCCTCCCCCCCAGTTACTGATAAATCAAGTATTATTTATTATCATCAGTATTTTCTTTTAGATTTTCTTTTATCATATATCGTTATCATTAATACATATATATCGTAATGTGTTTTTGGTAAACATGGTAATAATGATAAAGATGATGATAGTTGTATTGGAATGAATAGGCACGATACTCGTTGTGATGATTATGATAATGATCATTATAGGAATGCAATATTTTTGTTATAAATAATACCAACACCAGCAATAAGACAAGAAAAATGTCATTTATAATATTGATAGTACTGATAACAATGATACCAGTAGTGCTAATAATGCAGATAATAAAGATAACAAAAAAACATACAAGCAATAAAAAACAATAAAAAATGATAAAAATGACAAAAAGTTATATCATCAAAAATATCTTCGCTGAGCCCTTGAATGAACTCGACCCCCCCACTCCCACCCCCACCCCCACCCCCACCCCCATGTAGAAAAGATCAAAGAAACTGTATTGTATCTTGTTTCTCTTATCCGATTTCTCTCTTTGTCTCTCTTTCGTCATGATAAAGAGGTTTACATTCGGGTTATAGGTTTGCCTCGTCTTTCTGTTTTACTCTCTCTCTCTCTCTCTCTTGGTCTTTCTTTGTCTCTGTCTCTCTTTCTATCAGACACACACACACACACACACACACACACACACACACACATATATATATATATATATATATATATATATATATATATATATATATATATATATATATATATATATATATATATATATACATTATATATGTATATATATGTGTGTGTGTGTGTATGTATATATATATGTGTGTGTGTGTGTGTGTGTGTGTGTGTGTGTGTGTGTGTGTGATAGCCATTAGTCATATCGTCGTTTTTTTTTTTTTTTTTTTTTTTTTTTTAAGTTCATGCATAAATATTCGGACTCAGCCACACCTCCCATGTCTTCCGCGTGCCTATTTGTGCTTGAAGCCCCCCTCCCCCCACTCCCCCTGGCAAGACAACAGGGAAAAATTACCATTCTCAGACGATTAACACTCGTCGGCAACCGCTTTAAGAAGATATTTGCTTGTGTTCTTTCCATTTCGCTTTCTTTCTGTATTGACTCTCTCTGTCGGTTTATTTTATTTTTTTATGATCTGTATTTCAAGATAGGTTAAGTTGTAGTGTCTTCCATTCTTTTAGTCTTCCCTATTTCATCTGTTCTTTCTTCAATTTAAGATAATTTGTATTGCCTTTCGGTATTTCGCCTTGTTCTTTTCTTTTTTTTTATTTGTACATCGGGATAATTTGTATTGTCTTTGGTTCTTTTCGGTCTTCCTCATTCCAATGTTTCTTTCTTTAATTTCGTTCTTCCTCTTTCCTACCTTTCGTTAGTCTACCTGTTTGTGCATCCATCTATGACCGGCTGTCTGTCTGTCTACTTGTCTCTCTGACAATCTGCCCGTCTGTGTGACTGCCTGTCTGCTTTTACTCTGACGATGTGTCTGTCTGCCTGCGTCTGTGTGTCTGTTTGTTTTTCTGTCGGTTTCTCTGTCTGCTTTTGAGTTTGTACCTATTTGTCTTCCTCTATCTCTCTACTTGTTACTCCGACTTCTGTCTATCTCCCTGTCTCTCTGTGTCTATCTGTTTCTCTTTCTGTGTCTGCATGTCTTTGTCTTCCTGGCTGTCGCATCGATTTTCCTTTTGCCTTCATCTCTCTTCCTCTTTATATGTCTCTCTCACTGGCGCTTATCCTCCCTGCACCTCCATTCAACCTTTCTCCCTCTCTACCTCATGTATTGCTCGCCTTCAAACTCTCTCCACCTCTCTTCTGGCCTACCCCTACCCTCTCTCTCTCTCTCTCTCTCTCTCTCTCTCTCTCTCTCTCTCTCTCTCTCTCTCTCTCTCTCTCTCTCTCTCTCTCTCTCTCTCTCTCTATCTATCTATCTATCCCCTCTTCTCTCTCTCTCTATATATATATATTTCTCTTTCAGCCAGTTGCCCTAGTCCTTTTTCCACCTCTCTCTCCCCCTCCTTTTCCTCTCTCCCTCTCTCGCCCTCAACAACACCTCCGCTCTAAGGTCATACACGCTCTTATTGCTAAACAAGAGCGGGGCAGTTAAGAAAACGCCACGACCCTCGCCAGCAAACACACAAGAAGGAATTATGGATGCGAACGACCTTTTTATGCAAACAGACGAGGAAACAACAGCAGCAACCGACGACCTTGTTATACATACAGCTGTGTAGGACCAGGCTATACAGTTGCTGGAGGAGTATTAATTGGTATAGATTACAATAATCGTTATAAAATCGTTATAAAACACAGCCTAGTAGTGAGTATAATGTACATATATCCATAAACTAACATCAAATAGAGAGAAATGCAAATGAATAGATGGAAAACAAACCAGAACGCAGTTACAAGCTTAGTCTAAGTATAGACTACGCATCCACACTTCCCCCAAAAGGAGAGATAATACTCGAAAGACGATAACCATTGTGTAACAGAAGATAATAAGAGGAGA
>NW_028234423.1:19521755-19524255 GCF_977035675.1 Penaeus japonicus | reverse complement strand
CCCCCGTTCTTACTTTCGTTAATTCTTTCTTATCCATCTTCATTCTCTCCCCCTCAGAAGAAGATAGAGAGAGAAGATGAAGAGGAAGAAAGATGAGGAGAAGATGAAGAAGATGGAGGAGAAGAAGTAGAAGAAGGAGAAAAAGAAGAAGAAGGGGAAGGAGAAGACGAGGAAGAAGAAAATGGAGGAGAAGAAGAATGAGAAAAAGAAGACTAAGAAGGAATACCTATGATGTGGGTAAGCTGTATCTTTATAATGATAGGGCAAAGGAAGAGGAATACATTCAAAAAACATCTATATATAGATATCAGATTTCCATCATGCTACAGAAAAGCACAATTGACATAAATCACCCCCACAAAACTCTTACACCCACTGCACCCTCCACCCTCCACCCCCCCCCCAACCCCGCCCACCCCAACCCACATCACTGCATGAAAATAAATGCCAGACTTTGACCTTAACGAGTGACGTCACCTCAGACCTTCACTGGCTTAATCCAGTATCAACAAAGTGAACTCAGTCCTACTAAAGAAACTACTAAAAACGAAAATTTAAATTCAAAAATAAAATTATGATAATGAGGAATAAAAAATTATGATAAGATGGATAAATGGTTAATGAAATTTAACGAAAGATTAATTCTCCCATTTCCCCAAGGATATAATTATTGAATATATATGCATATAAATCAACATGATTATCAGAATCAAAAGAAATTCTCAAATCATCCGAATAATGTTATTAATGAGAATAACAACAATAATAATGATGATGATAATGATAGTAATAATATTAGTCATAATTGCAGTGATGATTAATGTGATATAATTACATACAATTATGCTAATCATAGTAACAAAAATAATTACTATCACTAATGATGATAATAATAATTATGACAGTGATTATGAGTATATGGATGAAAAGGAAAATAATGATAAAGATATTAATGATAAGGATGATCAAAATAGAGGTAATGATAATGAGTATAATGATAATAACAATAATAATGAGGAGGATAATAGTTATGATGCAATGATAATGACACAGTCGTGGTAATACTGCTAATAACGATGATAATGACAACAATTATAATGATGGTGATATTGATAATGACAGCAATGATAATGATGCTAATGATAATGCCAGCCATAAAAATGATATGGTAATGATACTGGTGATTTTGATAACAATCATGATTAAAATAACAATAATATTCATATAGAACCGATGAAAATTATGTGAATGATAATAACAAAAATATAATAAAGATAATGATGGGTGATTATAATGACAACATAAAATACTAATATTATCATTAGTGGTAATAACAGCAATAATAAAATTTATAAAGAAATGATGATGGTTAACAAATATATGGATGGCAATTATCATGATGATATGATTAATGATAATGATGAAGATTGTGATAATAATAATATTAAGGAAAAATACTACGATAATCATAATGGTAATGATGATAATGCTGTTAAGAATCGAAAACATAACTATAATGATAATGATAACGTTAACAATAATCATAACAATTAATGATAATAGTAATGATGATGATGATGATAACAATATGATGACGATGATGATAAGGATTACAATGATAATAATAATGGTAATAATAGTAATAATTATGTTAATAACAATGAGGATAATGATGATGTTATTAAGATAATGATATTAATACCAATGATAATGAGAATGAAAAAAATCATAATGATAATAATACAAATGTTGATGATAATGATAACAATAATTATAGTAATAATTCTAGTGATGATGATGATGAAAATAATAATGACGTCAATAATGATAATATTGATGATAACACTGATAGTACTGATGCCGATAATAATGCTGATGATAATGATAATGATGTTGATTATAATGATAACAACAACAACAACAATAGAAAACATAATGATAATAATAATAATGGTGATAATAGTAATGATACTAATGATAAAGATAATAACAATTTTGATAATAATGATAATAGTAATAATGATAATAATGATAATAATAACGATATGTGTGATAATGACAATAATAATAATAAAGATAATTTTGATAATAACAATGATAAAGATAATGATGATAATAACAATAATAGTAATAATAAAACTAACAATGATAATCAAGATGATGATGATGATGATGATGATGATGATAATGATAATGGTAATAATAATGATAATGATAATAATAATAACAATAACAGCAATAAAGATAACGGAATATATCAACATTTCTCCGTAAGACAAACCCTAGTGCATCATCAAAGTCAAAAATTTATGAAAAATACGCACACAATGGCCATACGCATCAGAAAACAAGTCTCACGTAACAAAGGAATGTCGAAATGCGTCCCGTCGTTTAGACTCGCCTTTCCCTTTCTCTCTATCCCCTTCTTTTAACTCCTTCTTTCTTCTCTTTATCTTCCTTCTTCTTTTCTTCTACTCATTCTCCACTTGATATTTTCCCT
>NW_028234423.1:19509255-19511755 GCF_977035675.1 Penaeus japonicus | reverse complement strand
TCTTATTTCTCCCACTTTCCCTCCCTCTCTCGCTCTTCTCTCTCTCTCTCTCTCTCTCTCTCTCCTGTTCTCTCTGTCCTTCTCCTTCTCTCTCTCTCTCTCTCCTCTCTCTTCTCGCTCTCTCTCGTTCCTCTCTCCTCTTGCTCTCTCTCTTCTCATCCTCTTTCTCTTCCTCTCCTCCCAATCTTTCTTTCTCTCTCTCCGCTCATTTCACTACTCTCTCTCTCTCACTCTCACTCACTCTCTCTCTCTCTCTCTCTCTCTCTCACTCTCTATTTATCTATCTATCTATCTATCTATCTATCTATCTCTATCTATCTATCTATCTATCTATCTCTATCTATCTATCTATTTATTTATGCGTGCATAGATCTATTATTCATTGTCAAGGTAACGATGCTGAGAAAAGCATATAAGATTTCAGTGAATTTGTAAAAAGAATAATGATAATAATGATAATAAAAACATGATCCACTAATACTTACTGTATCACTGAGGCATATTCAGAAACCCAGGCCAAAGACAGGGCTGACCAGACCACCTTGGGCGTGGCGGGGGTGGGGGGAAGACCAAGAGAGAGAGATAAAGAGAGAGAGAGAGAGAGAGAGAGAGCAGACAGAAGAGAGGAGACGGGGAGATGGGGGGAGGGGGGGGTGTGGAAGATGAGAGAGAGAGAGAGAGAGAGAGAGAGAGAGACGAAGAGAGGGAGAGAGAGATAATACGGGGAGAGAGCAGAGAGAGTAGAGAGAGAGATAGAGAGAGAGAAGAGAGGAAGGAGGGGGGGGAGTTATAAGAAAGACGGGGTGGGAGAGAAGAGAGGAAAGGCGCGAATAAGAGAGAGAGAGAGAAGAGAGAGAAGAGAGAGAGAGAGAGAACGAAGAATAAGAATAAAAAGAGAGAGAAGGAGAGAGATAGATTAAGGGGAAAAGAGAAGAGAAGGAGGATGAAGGTAAATGGTGGGGGGAAAAGGTAGGGGAGGGGCAACAAAAAACAAACAAAAGGCCCCAATGAAGCATTAAACGTACGAGAAAGGGAGGAGGGGGTGGGGGGGAAGGGAAGGACGAGGAAGGTAGAGAGGGGAGGGATATGAAGGCAAGTGGGAGGGAGGGGAGGGGAATGAGGAGAAACGCGGGGAGGGGGAGAGGGGGGGAGGGGCTATATACGGAAACAACGCTGATAATTCCCTGTGGCCAAGACACTTCCCTCTCTCTCCTCCCTCTCTCCCTCTCCTCCCCCCCCCTCCCCCTCCTCTCCTCCTCTGGCCCTCTCTCTTATCTTTCCCTTCTCTCCCTCCTTTCTCTTTCCTCCCTCTCTTTCTCCTACTTCTTTTCCTTCCCTTCTTCTTCCCTTCTCTCCGTCTCTTCTCCATCCTGCCCCCTCTGTCTTTCATCCTTCCCATCTCTCTTTCCCTTCACCCTTCTTCTCTAACGCCTTCCCTTCTCTCCTTCCCTTCTCCGTCCTTCTCCTTCCCCCCTTCCTCCTCCTTCCTTTCTCCTTGTCCCCTCTCCCCCCTTCAACTCCTCTTTCGCTCCTACTTCCTTTCTCATTCTTCCCTTTCTCCATACTCTCCTTCTCTTCCCCATTCTTATCCGGGTCCACCTCGTATCTCCCTCTTTTCTCTTCCACCTCTTCTTTCCCTCCCTCCTCTTCCTCTCTCTTCATTTATTCCCTCTTCCCTTCTCACCCCTTCCCCCCTCTCCTCCTGGTCTACCACGTATCTGCTTAACTCCACCTCCTTAAATTCCTTCTTCGTATTTCTATCCCTCCTCCTCATCCGTCCCCTGTTATATCACCCCCTCTCCCTCTCGCCCCTCTCTCTCTCCCAGTGTTTTTTCTCTCTTTCTCATCGTCTTCTCCTCCTCTTGTCTCCTCCTTCCACTCTTCCCTTCCTCCTCTCTGCACTTTCTTTTCTTCCCATATTCTCCTCATATTCTATACCTCTTCCTCGCCCTCCTCCTCCTCCCCTCACCTCTTCGTCCTCCTTTCCTTCTTTACCCCCTCCTTTCTCCTGATAATTCCTTCTTTAACTCCCTCTTCCTCCCCTTCCCTCCCTCCATCTTTCATCTCTCGCCCCCTCCCCACTCTCCCCCCGATCATCTTCTCTTAATATTTCTTAGTTCTTCCTCCGTCCTCAATCCTGGCCTCTCCCTCCTCTCCCTCCCCTTCTCTTCTCCCCCCCCCCTCTCCCTCTCTCTCCTCTTCCCCTCCCCTCTCTCTTAATATTCCCTTTCCCCTCCTTCTCCTCACTCATATACCCTCCGCTCCTCTCCTCTCCCTCCCCTATCTTCTCCCCCTCTCCCCCTCCTCTCTCTTAATAATTCTTCCCTCCTTCTCTTCCCTGCCCTCCTCCTCTCCCTCCCCCATCTTCTCCCCCTCTCCCCTCTCCTCCCCCCCATCCTCTACTAACTTAAAATTTCTTCCCTCCTTCTCATCCCCCTCCCTCCTGTCTTCTAATATTTCCTCCCTCCTCCTCGCCTCCTCCCCCCCCCCCCTTCTCCCT
>NW_028234423.1:19496755-19501755 GCF_977035675.1 Penaeus japonicus | reverse complement strand
GAAAAGAGAAAGGAAAAGGAAGCGGGAGAAGATGAGAATAAGGATGAAGGAGAAGGGGGAGGAGCTTGTATCAGAGGTAGGATGTAAAAAGGATAAATAATGAAATCAAGATTCAAAGAGAAGGAAATAAATAAATGGGAGAATAAACATAAAAGGAACCAGGAAGATGTGAATACATGAATACAGTACGAGGATGAAAATAGGAATGCCAGGGAACAAGACAAACACACACACACACACAGACAGATAAACCGTACATACAGAAAAGCGTCATAAAAAGAAAAAAAAATCATCACAGAAACAAGCAAACAAATCAGCAAATCGTGAAAAAAACAAAGTAAGAAAACAAGAAAACAAACAAACCACACCAGCAAGAAAAATCTCAAGAAGGGAGACAAGTCGCCCTAAGAAGCCCTCAAGGTACGCACGGGAAAGGAGGCTCCCATCGATGATAACTCGTAGCGGTGGTGACTCACCCTCAAGGAGATGTGGCGGCGAGGCGGAGAGGTTTCTGCTTGGGGGGGGGGGGGAGAGGAGGAGAGGAGGGAGGGAAGGAGAGGAAGAGGGGACAGAGGGAAGGGAGGAATGAGAGGGGGGAGGGGCGGAGGAAAGAGGAGAGGAGGGAGGGAAGGAGAGGAAGAGGGGACAGAGGGAAGGGAGGAATGAGAGGGGGGAGGGGCGGAGGAAAGAGAGGGGGGAGGGGCGGAGGAAAGAGGAGAGGAGGGAGGGAAGGAGAGGAAGAGGGGACAGAGGAGAGGGAGGGGGGGAGGAGTAGATGCGTAGGGGTATAAGAGAGTGAGGGAGGTGAGACGAAGACGAGGAAGAAGGGAAGAAGAGGGTGGGAAATTGAGAGGAAAGATGGAGAGTAGGAGGAGCTAGAGATGGAAGAAAGGGAGGGGAAGAGAGAAAAAAATACAGGGTAAACTCCCTTTAATCTTACGAAACAGTGTTTTTCTAGAACCTACACATCCCATTGGCCACAACTGCCGTTTATATAGCAAAATAAGACACTATAGACTCTTATCATAATGCAATCAGACTTGCAAGAATTGATTTCGAAAATACCTGTTATCATTTTCTGGATGGTCAGTTTTAGTCCCTTTCAACACACACATACATATAAACGCACCACGCAGGCGCGCGCACACACACAAACACATATACACACATACAAACACGATTTTACAACTGAACGTATACCATATACATGTTCACGTTGCAAATATGGAGAGTGCAGTGTTAACCTCTTTTTTATATGGGATGCGGAGACTCAAGGCCAACTACTTGTTCATAAAACGAAAATCGGGAAGTTGATCAAAAACGGTTATTTCTTGTACACGCCACATGATTGGTCGGCAGAATGTAAACAAATCACCGGATTGGATGATTTGGTAGGCTTCTTCTGATTGGTCTATGGGACGTTCTTAGTGATGATAGATATGGCTATTACATCATGGGTTAACCTCACCGCATTCCCACGTATCTTATTAACGTGGCTGATGTGTCTGGTTTACGATTTATCTATTCTATATATTTTTGAACGATCTCGGGTGATTGCTGATTGGTATGATGTATTTTCTCTATGATCATAAACCACTATGAATTTCGATACATATATACACAAATAATGAAGCTCTAATGAATCATTCACACTTCACTGAGCCAATTCATCATTCAGCAACAGGTATTGTAATCAGTATCATCACTTTTAGTCAAATTATCATTATCATCGGTAAATGATCACGTAACTGACATAAATCACTATGATAACCACCTTCATCATTTATCAGCCTAGAATATCCATTATTTATATCAGTTTCTTCCTGCTCTCTGCTGCCATTCAGACTGCCATCCTCTCTCGTATTATTATCATTGTATCCGAGCCTTCGATCGGAGATCCTTTCGATCTCTTTTCCCGCCAGAACCTGACACGTCGCCATTGTCCGTAGGTTAGCACACTCCAGCAATTCCTCTTGTCCTCTCTCTCTCTCTCTCTCTCTCTCTCTCTCTCTCTCTCTCTCTCTCTCTCTCTCTCTCTCTCTCTCTCTCTCTCTCTCTCTCTCTTCTCTCTCTCTCTCTCTCTCTCTCTCTCTCTCTCTCTCTCTCTCTCTCTCTCTCTCTCTCTCTCTCTCTCTCTCTCTCTCTCTCTCTCTCTCTCTCTCTCTCTCTCTCTCTCTCTCTCTCTCTCCTCTCTCTCTCTCTTTCTCTCTCTCTCTCTCTCTCTCTCTCTCTCTCTCTCTCTCTCTCTCTCTCTCCCCCCTCTCTCTCTCTCTCTCTCTTGCTCTTGCTCTCTCTCCCTCTCTTGCTCTCTCTCTCTTTCTATCTATCTATCTATCTATCTCTCTTGCTCTTGCTCCCCCCCCCCCTCTCTCTCTCTCTCTCTCTCCTCTCTCTCTCTCTCTCCTCTCTCTCTCTCTCTCTCTCTCTCTCTCTCTCTCTCTCTCTCTCTCTCTCTCTCTCTCTCTCTCTCTCTCTCTCTCTCTCTCTCTCTCTCTCTCTCTCTCTCTCTTACTCATTCACCTACACACTGACCCTCGCTCCCTCCCTCTTTTCCGCATCCGTCCACGATACCATCTAGCGAACCAGGCAGTCTGCCTCACGTTTTTTTCCCTTTTATCCTTGAGGCTGTATTATTCCTACCGGGCGTGTAGGATGTTCCCAAGGCGCGTTTTTATCTTTTGTATAAGGGTAAACTTTGTTTACATGCGTATACATAAACACACGCACACTTTGGTATTTATATATGCATATATATATATATATATATATATATATATATATATATATATATATATATATACATGTATATATATAATATATATAGATACACATATATATGCATACTTTCCACACACTTTTTACATGCACTTATTACGTGTAGCTTTTTGTAAAAACGCAAGATACAAGATCAAATGACAAGAGAAAAACAAAGATCACAATGATAAACGTGAGATAAAGGTACTGATTCTCCAATCAACCATAGCCTAGCCTAAATTAAATACCTTTTAACGAATCCTTGATCACGGCCAGTCAGCCCAGGCAGTTCACACCCTCGAACTCAGTGACTCGTGTCTTAAAAAGGGAGTATTTTAAGGAGAAACTGCTTCTAAATGGCATCTTGGTCAGTCAGCCTTGCCAAAACAACGACTTGTGTAAGTTTAATTTAGTTTTTTTTTTCGGGGAGGAATTTTGGCCGCTAAGAAGGAGAGGGAATCTGTTGAAGGAATCTGGACTGGAATAAAGGGCAAAATGGTGTCAATATCAGTAATGATATTGATGAATTCGGTAGTATTAATTGCGATGTTTGTCAAGATAATGGTAATAATGACAATGATGATGAAACTAATGATTATTATAATTATGATGATGATCATGATTATGTAATGACAATGAAACCTAATAATCAAATAATAACGATAATATTAGTGAAATAATTAACATGATATTAAGGATAATACTCAAACTAAAACAATGATAATAATATCATTATATTGATCATTATTGTTATCATCCTTTTTATAATTAATATCATGATTTGTTTTCTCATTAGTATCATTATTGCTATTCTCATTATCACCATTATTACTATTACCATCCTTGTCTCATATATCTAGCTCGTATCCCCTTACTGAAACTCTTAAATGAATATGTGCCTGTAGCCCCTATCAACAGATTAAATAAGCTGTAGTTGCATGACTTTCCACATCAACATAATAACCGCGGGGATGGAGGAAAAATATTTCTGAAAGCCTTTGGGGGAAAGAATGAAAGTTTGAGGAGGGATTTTGAATCTCGACTTATGAGAGAGTTTTGTGTTTTCGGTTGTGATTATCCCTGTCACAGTGGGCTCAGTTTTTCATGTTTTCATTATCACTGTTTTAGTTAATTCATGCGATTATTAGGCAATATTTCCAGTATTAACTTTAACTAGGAAACCTTTTCGTGCATAGTCAACATCTGTCATATCTTACCTTTTAAATAAATGATAATAAATAATAATGATCATATAAACGGCAATGCAACACGTAAATAGTGATATCACAACACACCTTCCAGCGCCAATTCGCACCTTACGAAAAAAATATTTATATTCACATCTAAAAATAATGAACTAGAAAACTTCATAAACATTCTTGACATAATGGAAGACGCTGCGAGTGCGAGTTGTAAAGGAAACCGAGCCTGCGTTTTCAGCACTTGTGGAGAGATGCCAGAAGGAGATACGACACTAAAATGGAATTGCTTTGTGAAAGAGTGGCGTTATCAGTGAGTTTCTAATGAGGGCCGAATAAATACGATATCTGCATTTCGCAAATAAACAGACACACAAAACAGAGAGAGAGAGAGAGAGAGAGAGAGAGAGAGATGGGTAGATATGTTAAGAAAAAAGCGTATGAAATAGACTGTCAGTGAAAAAGGCAAGTTCAGATTTACAACATAAACATACACATGATGTGTATATACGTATATATATACACATGTATACATATGTATACATATATATATATATATATATATATACATATATATATACAGATATAGATATATATGTATATGTGTGAGTTTATGTGTGTGTATAAATATACATGTGTATAAATATATGTATGTATGTGTGTATGTATGTATATATATATATATATAGAGAGAGAGAGAAAGAGAAAGAGAAAGAGAAAGAGAGAGAGAGAGAGAGAGAGAGAGAGAGAGAGAGAGAGAGAGAGAGAGAGAGAGAGAGAGAGAGAGAGAGAGAGAGAGAGGAGAGGAGAAATGAGAGAGAGAGGAGAGAGAGAGAGAGAGAGAGAGAGAGAGAGAGAGAGAGAGAGAGAGAGAGAGAGAGAGAGAGAGAGAGAGAGAGAGAGAGAGAGAGTGAGTGAGTTCCCAGTCTCATATCGATTTATTCCCATTAAGTTCTTTTATCTCCCTTTCCTTCGTCTAACTTCTTTTGTTCTTCAGATAACTTTATCCGAATCTGTATTAACTTTTTAATCTGGCAAATGAACTTT
>NW_028234423.1:19476755-19481755 GCF_977035675.1 Penaeus japonicus | reverse complement strand
GGAAAGCTTACACTACAATGTATGGAGCCTAGATAGTACAAAAGAACGTAAGGTACTGGTACTTGGATTAGGCCACACAAATTTCATAACTTGGAAAACACAACTAATATGAGACACGCACTATGTAGTGTCACAAAATACACTTCTGTACAAATCATAAATACAGAGTGATGCAATAATTCTGTACAGTTCATAAATATGTTTAAAGGAAATATACATCATTGAGTACCTGAGCCATGGAGGACCAGAGGAGAATGTACAAGACCAGGTTTGCCATTGTCAAAGGTCTCAAATAGATCACCTCATCATTGAAGTTTGGTCAATAAAAGAAGAAAAAAAAGAAAAAAAAGAAAGAATATGTGGCTCAACAATTTAAAGTATAAGAGAAGAGCATTGTGAAACCTTTTCATTTCGATATTAGAAATATAGAATAATGTTTTGACCCCACATCACACTATTTACAAATAAATAAATTATGTCTCTGTCAATGAGACCCTTGACATTGGCTTGTAAGGTCGCAGCAGGCACAGAGACGAAGGTCCTCCAGAAACTCTTGACTCCAGACATCACACTAGTTAGGCAGTGAGGCACATCCCAGCTCACTTCTATTGACTGCATTTGAGGAACAAAAATTTTGATTTAAAGTACCTTTCACAGGACCCAATGTTTTGTATGGCAGAACGTATTCAAAATGTATAGAAAAAATTAATCTTTCTAACTGAATTCATGCATTTGGATCTGTTAAATTAACTCCCCCAGTATCTTATGATATGCCTTCTTATAATCTGCACTTTTGTCTCACATCCTTAACTTCTAATTTCCTGCCTTTTTTACTTTGCGAAACAAGTGCTCTAAAAGGTTCCTAATTATGTACAAATTACTTTTTCAAAGAAAAAAAAAAAAAGAAAAGAAAAAGGAGGAATATATAAATCCCTCTCACCTAAAAATAAACTGTCTACCATGAACTTACTACATATTTGAGCTACCAACCTAAGTTAGCAATATAAATAACCATATGGCATATCTACATCAAGTCAGCACTCTTCATCCAACACAATTGTGTCTGACATCATAACTTCCTTTTTCCTTGTTGGGGGGTGAGTCCTTTTTAAAATTAAACAGAAAGAAAAAACATAAGGTAAAATTTTCCATAATTTACATCCATAAAGAAAACAATGGTAATAATGATACTGCCAAAGAGGAGCTGTATATGTTTATATCCCCTATGGATCTGTCAAGGGGTAGATGAAAGGCATAACTTGAAAATACCACAGTGAGACTTGAGGAAAAAATCACTCGTAATCACAAACAAGTACCCACTTGAACATACATACACACATTTACATTCACAAACTGGCAGACAAGTATACACACACGCACACACATACACACACACACACTAACAGACAGGTATTGGATACAATTTGATTACATTTAAATAAGGAGAAAATAAACAACCATTTTGTCTTACTTAAAACGAGTGATTAGATTTAAGATTATGAGCCTTATGGGGACACATTGCATTACTGTTTGACTGCTCTGAAACTGTGAAAATTATCCCTTGATCACAGATACTATTATTCAATGTCTTGAACGAGATATGGCACAGTAACTTGGCTACAAAGTGCTTCTAATCTCTCAACAGACGAGCTTCAGCACTTAAAAATCACAAATATTTTTTTTTTAATATACAAAATCAATACTGTGTCCCAGAATGAGTAAGAGCTTAAATACTTTACAAAAATAAACAGTAAGTCACTACATCACAACTGTTCCGTTAAAGTATGAGAGAGAGAGAAAATAAAAGGAATCAGAGAAAAGAAAGAAAGAAAAAAAGTAAAAGAGGGACAAGAAGAAAAGAAGCAAAAGGTAAAAAGGGATTGCACAAGAAAAGGAGGGTGCTTGGGAGATAATGAGAGAATAGCCAGGAAAAGAGAGTGATGGAAAAGAGGAAAAAAGTAAAATAGAGAGAGAAAAACCTGAAAAGAGAAGGGAATACAAAAATACCCAATGAGAGGAAACTGCCCCACACAAGACTGCAATCATATAAATCTCAACCACGTATATGGCTTCCTGAACAAAGTCAGAACAAAATTGTACTGTACCATACTGGCTGCTTCTGGGTATGTTCGGCTAAAGGTGCTGGTATAAGAGCATGGGAGTAAATCACAAGTAGGCATTTTGGTGGTGGGTGTGTTAACCGTAACTACAAAAATTACTCCTTTGCACTTTGCAAGGTTTCAAGGCATTCAATGGGACTGAAGCTCTTAATATATTTTTTTTCTAAAAGGGAAACTGAATGCCTTCATGTAACTCCTACACATTTTTAATACCGTACATAAACTTATATATGAAAAGTTTTCATGTCTTTTTTAAGCAAGCTTATGTGAGCTCTCCAGAAAACATCTGGATAAATATATTATAAATCAATTGCAAGATTTAAATGTGTATATTTACAGGTGTGAATACTTTGCACAAAACTGATACTCCTGCTGTCTGAAATGCACATTTTAATCAATCTTGAAGAATAACGATCCGTTGAAGATTTAGAGAAATCCCAATGAGAATTTATAAAAATCAGGTAAAGCAAATTTTCCAATATAATTGTTTTCATAATAGCTTTGACCCTAATGATAAGCAGCACCATCAATCTTTATGCCATGACAATCATTATTTTAGAAAAAAAGAGTAGAGTATCACACCTTTATAACAAAAAAACTGAAAAAAAGAAGTAAAAGAAAAGAAAGCACAAAACACATTCTTTGGATCATTTTTGATGGATGTCTCCTAAAAAGAAAAAAAAAGGAAAAAAAAAAAAAAAATCTTCGAGCAAAGTACCTCTCAGTATACAAATCACATAGGAAAATATTTCTTGAGCCTGGAGAGGTGAGAATGGCCCAACGCCATTGAGAATATGAGCATCAGTCGCACGTATATTGCCTGTACCCTCCCCTTTAATGCTAGGAAAAAATTAAAAGGCAACTATCATCTGGCGACTTGACTCTCAACAGGACCCTACGCTACGTATGGGAATTTTTTACAATTTCCTGGTCCTCGCTGTGGGTATGGAAAAATTTCTTTTAAAAACGGGAGAGAGAACAAACGGCACCAAGGAAAAAAGTTTCTCAATGGTAGTGGCTCACTCTGACCTTCAACCAATGATCTATAGACAAGATTTGCTTTGTATTTTTTTCTTGCTATCTTTTGTTATTAAATATCATTAATATTACTTATATTCATAATTCAGAGGACCCCAAGTACCAAATCCAAAGAATCACAAGACTGCAAAAATTATCCATATTAGGCCTGATACACATCACTTATTCATGTTGGTTTGCACCAATCAAAATATAAATAGGAAGCAATGTTGCACTTCCATCCTTTACTCATAAGCAGCAGTGATTCTCCTAACCCTCTAACATGGCAGTCTTTGTAAGGATTTGGTCCTTGGTGTCAGATTTCATGTCCGCTCAGAGCCATCCATCCAGATTCTTTAGTGGAAAAAGTGATGAAACAAATGTACAAGTATTTTGAAAACTGTCCTCAACAAGAGCACCAAATATGGCATATATGTATATATATATATATATTTATAATGTAAGAGGTTCTCAGGAAGTGGATATCCTTTAGGCATAGAGGTTACAATTGTAAAAATATGTTGTTTTTTTTCTACCCTTTAACAATACAGTACAGACTGGTCATTACAGGTTCCAATGGCTGATCTAAGAAATGAAGAGAGATTCTCTATAAAATCTGAAATACATCTCTATCTTCAAGATTAGGGAATTAAGGTACATTTATCATAGTCACAGTCAATGTGTTTTCTGGTTTCTGTATCACTGACATAATTGTAACTACAGAAACTTAAAACATACAAGATCTACTCCCTAGAAGGGATCTATCAAAATGAAGAGAAATGGTCTTGCTTTTACTTCTACTTCTTCATCACAGTAGGGGACATGATACTAGCAAGGGGGAGCAACACAGAGCAGGATATTCCGAGTTTTCAAAGACATATCCAACTTCGTAAATTATGAACTTTATCCATCTTGGAGAAAATAATCATGTAAGAATAATAATAATGGTAATAATGACGGTCAGCAAATAAATAGATAAATAAATAAATAAAATCTGGATGGAGACCTTTGACAGAACATAGGAATGCACAGGGAAGTTTGTGATGATGTACTTAGTGAAAACATCTGATGTACCCATGAATTATGTGATTTATGCCAAAAATCTGAATTTCTCCTTGTTCATTTGTCTGATTTGATACATTTAAAAAATAGTTAAAAGACAACAATCAATTTATTGTGGAATGAAGGAAAGTGTGTATGTGTGTGGGGTAGGGGGGAGGATAATAATGAGATAAGGGGGGTAATACTGGTCAAAATATGACATGAAAAAATTATGTTTTACAGCTTCAAATTACATGGGGTCATCGCTAATGGAGTGATAGTGGGTGGTGTGTGGGGGAGAGGGAAATGGAGTACGTGGCTTATGCATTCCAAGCAAGCTATCACATTGGTTTATCCTGCAATTCTTTATGCAACACAATGGCTGCTACAGTTCACCCACAAGCTGACTTGCTGGGCTTCGAAAGATCACTTGGCGAATTTACCTTATAATAAATTACAGACTCAACCTGCAATGCATAACAAGCACTAGTGTTTTCTTGAAATTCCTGAATGCAACACACAACTGTGTTGCAACTTCTCACATATGCCTTTTCTTGTTTTGGTCAAGACATCATCCTTAGGATGAAACACATCCTGCAACGCTAATATCCTAAATTTCATTGCAAGGATTCTAAGTTAGAATTCTTTAAGAATATATTTCTCATGGAGTAACCTTACAATACAATTTGCTTTACATGATATTGTAAGATGTGGGAAAAAAAAGAAAAAAAAAAAGTGAAGACGACGACAATCTTGCTATACATTTCAAGATTTAATGAACTGTAAACTCTCCTAAATTAGAATCCTCTTGCTACATCTTGT
>NW_028234423.1:19466755-19471755 GCF_977035675.1 Penaeus japonicus | reverse complement strand
AGAGTATAGGCAGCACAGTAGTCATCAGAGGACTTTTAAAACTGATTGGGCCTTAATCTTAGACTATCAGGTACTCCTCTGACCAAGGCCAATTCCTCAATGTCCCTGGAGTCTAGGTCATGGTACACAGACATCTCTCCTGTCAAATGCTTCATACGAAAGTGACGAATCAGGGAATCTTTTCTTGAGGAAGCAAAAGCACAGACTCGACAGCGGAATTCTTTGGTGCCCAAGTGGATGCGCAAGTGTCGAGTGAATGTGTATGGGTTGGAAGTGACAAATGAACACTGCCTACATTTGTGGATGCTGTTGTTATTATTTGTTGTAATTGTTGTTGTAAAGTACTGTGGTGGGGCTGAGGAGGACGGCACTTCTGGAAGCCTTTCCTGATGGGCGGCTGAGACTGTCGTGTCACTTGGCAGACTGAGAGGTAGAGTAATGGTATTGGCTCTGAAAGTACTTGAATGGCTTGGTATAAGTGGCTGCTGTTGCTGGGGGTCTTCCAGTTGCTGCTGAGTGAAGGCAGCTGGAGGCACTGGCAGTGGCAGTGGAGCTGCTGAGGGCACCAGACTTGGTAGGGGCACAGTCGCACTGTCTTGGACAGTACCTTGGGCTAGACTACCCTGCACCCAGATACCCTGGTAGAGAGAATGGTAGGTGATACCACAACTTTCTGAGATAAACATTATGTTGGGAAGACCTGGTCTGATATGGCCGTCTGTCTGCATTCTTCATTTCTGTTCTGTTGTGGTTACCATCTACAATACCCTCCCATGAGTACCTTCAGTCAAGTATAAAACCACTTCCCAACACTAGAGGGTCTGACTATTTGTTCTTCATTCACTATTTGTAAGTGTTCATACTAATTATTAACAGTAGAGGCAATTAGCATAGAACACCTGTTCTTTCATGTGATCATATACATGACTTGGTTTACTGCAATTTCTCAATACAGAAATCTGTTAAACTTGTCTAAATATTGAAAGGGGGGGACACATCATTAGGGCTATAAAACAAAAATAATTTGCTGCACCATATAGTGAATGTACAAATAGGTTATATATATATAACCATAATTTCATTATAAAAATAGAATATAAAGGGTCAACATTACCAACATAATAAAGAAGCAGACACACATACCCTGCCTAATGGTATAATGGTAACAGAAAAAAACAGAGGTTCAATTATATAAATTAGTAAATAAAAGCAATACAGAATAAGATGTGCAATCATTTCCTTATAATAATAAGATTATTCATTATCTATGCTATATGCTTAGTTGTGTGTATGTTTGTGTGTATGCATGCATGTTTGCATGTGTATCTGTGTATGTGTATTTGGAAGTTTGTGAGTCAAACAGAATAGAAGATAAATACATAAATAAGACGATAAAAGAAAATATAACAATATATAAATATCCTTCTAGGAAAAAAAAAAGAACTTTTTAACTGTGATTACTAATTCATAAAATAACAAGAGGCTATTGAATGAAGATACAGTATGATCTTTGTCATGCAACATCTCATGCACTGTTGTACCATTTTGACACACACCACCACCGCAAACTATGGATGCACTTTGAGGATTTTCTCTCTGAACACCAAATCAATCAAGGTGTACCAGTGTCATAATAGATGCATGTTTTTTCATTAAAATCTATCAGTAATGTTCAGGTCTTACTAGGTCAAGAGTTGTTCAGTCAGATTACACAACCATTTCTAAAGCAAGAGTTCTGGGTTCCTGCTCCCTCCCATTCTCTCTCTCATAGAAGCAAAGGAGAGAGAGAAAGAGAGAGAGAGAAAGAGAGAGTAACAGAGAGATAGAGGATATTAGCCTTCAATTTAAATGAGAAAAGCATGTCATATCCTCACGACATATTTGATAGCAATTTATTATCTCTATTAAAGTGTCAGGAGTAAAAAATGGCTAAATATATTTAAAATAACAGTTTAGGACAAAACACAAGAAATGGTAGTGTGAACTTAAACTTATCAGATGAATGGTTATAGGGCTAAACTACATTTCTCTGCAACCATACAATCAGTTATCATAAGATGCAAACAATTCAGTGGGTAAAATCCAGTGAATTAAGAAATGTGCAAAAGTTATGATAGGCACAGCATAGTCTCATAAGGAAATGCTATCCTTATAATACATACATCTCATTCTTTCTTGTGTTAACCCTTAATGAACACACCATCTTCCACTCTGGCAGAGATGTGGCACATCAGTCCACTAAACACTTCTATCTATTGTAATTCAATTTGCAAAATAAGAGTTAAAAAATCTAAATTTTCTGGCATCCTCTTGGATGCTCTGTATCCTCACCCAAATGTGCCTAAATATATGACTTGAATATAAGTTCTTTAAGGGTTAAACTGATGTTCTTCATAAATGCTGCCATAAAAAGCCATGTTTAACATGAAAAAAGAAAGAAAATAGATTCAAGCAGATTCCCTGATAAATCTTCAAATTCCCCTCACCCTTGAGTTAGAATCTGAGTCTGACTTTGAGTTCAAATTATCTACTTGACATCCTATTCTCAGTGATAAGCATGGCTTTAAGTGCTTAAAATCTCTTGTACTCACCCCTACAGTATTAGAATTGAGTTCATCTGAGGCAGTAGACATATCACCTCGGCTGTCTTCTCCTGAAAGAATAAGCGGGGCTCCAGTTATCAAATCTTGCTTTATGCTAAAAAATATAATTTTCCAAGAACAAAGTCCCTGTAAATACATACTTTAATGAATAAAGATCATGTCTAAGACAAATGCATGAGCTTAATTTTACATTACTCAAACTAAGCAAAAAGATTGATGACTATACTAACAAGCAGAGAGCATGACCTTGTCTCAAAAGCCGAGTGTCCCACCTTCAACGGTGACTAACCTGACTCCATGACGGGGAGGTTGGGGGAGGCAGCGAGGGCAGCCGCAACACCCTCTAGTGCACCAGGTATTGCGGCTAAAGGCATTAATGATTGAGGGTCTTCTAAAATATCACTTTTTATGGTGCCATGACCTTCGGTCCACACCATCTCTCCTGGGTAGTCCAGAGGTTCTGTCTTTACAGTCTGTAAAAGTGAACCACATGGGTTAAGTTTTTAAGAATGTAAACTGTGCTAAGACTAATTATGAGAAAAATTATATATGGAAGTTAATCTAACCATACATTTTGATATGAACATTCATGCCTGTTTACTAAGTATATTATCACAACATGGTTAATAAAAACAGATGAGACATAAAAGAAAAGAAGCAACCAAAGAAGAAAGAGGAATAAAGAAAAGGCAGCAGGGACAGAAAAACATCTACCATCTCCTCCTTGGGTAAAACATCCTCGGTGACGCTGTTGTTGTTGACGGCGTGCTGGAGGCTGTTCTCCTCGGAGGCATTGGAAACTTTAGAGGGAATGTCACGAGGTGATTTTGAGCTGGAGTTCTTTGATGAGTTGTGTTTGGAGGCAGGCGTGTGTAATCCTCCTCCCCCAACTCTGGGTGTGTGTTCTTCGGCCGAGGCTTTACTCCTGCTCTTATGACTAGAAGAGTGAGAATCATTGAGTGCTTTGTGTGAGCGCGAGGGGAGGGGAGAGGAGTTCTCCGTGGTCCGGGGTTCCGTCGTCCTCTGTCTTTTATTGCTGACTCTGCCTTCAGGCTTGTCACTGTCCTTGTCTTTTCTTTTTCTCTCCTCCTTCTCCTTTTCCTTGTCCTCCGCCAGCCCCTTGATCTGGAGGTTGTCTGCCGTTTTGAGGAAGCTGGCCAGCTCTGTCTGGGAGACGCTCACCTCCCCTTGGTAGATGAACTTCATCATGGCCCGCATGTCCCTGGCTGGCACGTCGCTGAGGATGACCAACGGATGCTTGCAAGGGTTGTCACGGAGGATGCGGTGCAGCAGGGGGGAGCAAGCCGCCAGGACCATCTTATGTCCTGGGACTGCCTCCCCCCCGCACACCAGGGTCACGTCCACGAAAGATTCATCTCGGAGGAGCTCATTGAACACGTCGACAAAGTTGGTCTGGTGGTTGTTCCACTTCAGCAAGAACTCCTCCTCGCTCATCACGCACTTCCTGGGAAGGAGATGAAATTATCAGTTTTACTACAATTCTGTTGCTCCTTCAGGTTGTTATCTAAGACAGGAGATGTGTTTGTATTTGTACTTGGGAGTTGTGGTGTTGTATTTGTATATATTTGTGTTCATACACATATATACATGGACATAATCATGTACATGAGTATAAAGGTGGGGTATTGTATGCATATGTTAGTGTCCTATCAAATCACCATTCATAACAGACATCTCCCCCTATTTATGGGTATATAAAAAATATACATGGACAAGGACACAAATTTGCTAGGTTGGGGGTCTGAAGGAAAGGAGGAGGATGGCCATTGGGCATGGGTAGGATGGGGCATGGGTAGGATGGGGCATGGGTCAACCACACAGGGATGCCATAAACTGGACAGAACAAGTATGAGCAATATGGAGGGGGGTAGGGGTGTCCCAGGACAACTCCCCTACCACCTACTGAAAGAGTCACATACCAAACTACACTGTAATAAAACATATGGTCCAAGGGGAGGAAAAAATGCCCCCTAACAAGTTGTCATCAGCATCATAAACTACTACCAACACTAATGTGTAAAAATTTTGAGAGGAAATGAGGACAAGATACATGAATAATATGAGAGAAGAGAAGGAAGGGGGGAGTTGTGAGGTTTATGAGAGAAGAGGAAGAAGGGGGGGGGGGAGTTATGAGGTTGTAAAGAGAAAAATTATTAAAATTACAAAGAGAGAAAATGAACATGACTGCAAGGGATAGTGACAGAAAGATGGATTAGATGAAATGATAAATCATGAAAGGATACTCATGAATACTAGTAAAGCAATATCAGAAAATATATGAGATCATGATAAATAGGAAACAGACTTGGAGATAAAGACATTGAGGGAAGGGGGAAAGGAGGGGATGGGGGGGGGGGCGCTCATGAGAGTTGAGTC
>NW_028234423.1:19429255-19459255 GCF_977035675.1 Penaeus japonicus | reverse complement strand
GTGCATGAGGGAGTGAGGGAGGGAGGGAATGGCTTCTGCAGCGTGATGTGGGCAATAGGGTTGTGTGAGGTAAGGCTTGTGGTAAGGTTTGCAGTGAGGTTAGTTTAACTGTGAGGTAATCCTAGAATAGACATCTTTCGGTGAGGTAAATTTTAGGATATGTGATGAGTTTTGTGATGTGAAGTACATTACAGGCCATAAAAGTATGAGTTGAGTCCATGAGTGTGATGGTAGGAGGCAAGAGGCAGGTCTGTTCCTCTGACCTCTCTCTGCCATGAGGCAAATCCAACAAACGAGATCAAATCAGCTGAAAAATGAGTTGGACACTGTGAGGTAAGGGTGCAGTATGAGGAGCAGAAGGTACACCAAGAGGACACGTAAATCCCACAAAATAAATTGAAGCAAAATAATAGTTTGAGATGAGAGGAAAATTTAAAGCTGAGACCTTGGTGAGGCCAGAGAGTTTGTTTAAAGGTGAGTTGCAAGTTTTGGCTCTGAGAACAAAGTTAAATTTCTGAGGTTTTGTTAAGATGTTTCAAACGTGTTAATCTCCTGGAATAAAAAAAATATTAAACTTTATCCTTGGTTTTCTTTCCAGAGGGGAGAGATGTTCGACTAAGTGACAAGAACTTTGAGGAAAAAGATAGTAACATGAAGTAACCTATTTCATCAAGACTACACATTTACTGAAAGCTGAAACCATACGAGAGGGAGCAGTTTAGACCCTTGGCTGTTAAAACGCAGGACAAAATCACTTGACTCAAAGAAGATGCATGATCACATCAATTGCTACCCTTTTCTCTTCTCTGTGATAACAAATACTAAATGCACGACTCTCTTAATTAAAGGCCCTTTCACAGAGGACACACTTGCGATAGAAAAACTTTAATAATTCCCATATCTCTGATGATTGTTCTTATCATCCATATTTAATCTTATCAGTCAACATCTCAAACCACTGACCAAGATATAAAGAACCATGCCCAACAAAAAAAGTATAATAATTCACTATCGTCATTGTCATTGTCATCGTCATCATCATCATCACCCCCACCACCAGCATCATCACCACCACCACCATTACCATCACCATCAACCATCATCATCAAAACTATTGCATCAATTTATGAAATCACTTGCACCCACCTCAAGAATGACCAAACACTCTAGCGTTATTACAGTGGCAGGAAACCTATTATGCTCACTCTCATCTTTAATACACCCATTGTGTTCATAGTAGATATTTCTTACAAATACCTACTTATGCATTCTGTTATGAAATTAAATGTGGTACAGTACAATGACACAATATCTGTATAAAAATATAATAATTCATTGCACTGCTTTCACGATCAATGTTTCTCACAGATATATGATATGCAAATGAGCCCAATTATCTAAAAAATAATAGGAACAGCTACTTCTTCTTCAGGTAGTTTGCAATCAGTATCAACTTAAAAATATAATTTGCAACCAGAATACCTGAGACAGAGAGAGGAAGAGGTTGGGTGAGAGAGAGGATGAAAGGGAGGGAGGGAGAGGCATAAAGAGAGAGAGAGAAAGAGAAAAGAGAGAAAGAGAAAGAGAGAGAGAGAGAGAGAGAGAGAGAGAGAGAGAGAGAGAGAGAGAGAGAGAGAGAGAGAGAGAGAGAGAGAGAGAGAGAGAGAGAGAGAGAGAGAGAGAGAGGAGAGAGAGGAGAGAGAGGAGAGAGGAGAGGAGAGAGGAGAGAGAGGAGACAGTGGAGAGAGAGGAGACAGTGGAGAGAGAGGAGAGAGGAGAGAGAGGAGAGAGAGGAGAGAGAGGAGAGAGAGGAGAGAGAGGAGACAGAGGAGACAGAGGAGAGAGAGGAGAGAGAGAGAGAGAGTGTGCATTTGCATGTGCATGTGTGTGCATGTGTGTGCATGTGTGTGTGTGTGTGTGTGTGTGTGTGTGTGTGTGTGTGTGTGTGTGTGTGTGTGTGTGTGTGTGTGTGTGTGTGTGTGTGTGTGTGTGTGTGTGTGTGTGTGTGTGTGTGTGTGTGTGTGTGTGTGTGTGTGTGTTTGGGAGGGTGGGTGGGTGTGTGTGTGTGTGTGTGTGTGTGTGTGTGTGTGTGTGTGTGTAAGCATCTAAATATCAATGTGCATGTCTATGTAAATGTGGGTATGTGCCTGTGTGGGGGCTGCATTTTTATCTGTATGAGTGAATACATATTTGTGATTGTATGTGAGTATGTGTGCCTCAGTGTTCTGTTTACTAAAACAGCTTAAATGATTCACATCAGAAACAAATCTTTCCTATTACTGTAGTTCATACAGGAAACTCTTTTACTTGGCATTTCTCAAAAATGTCAAGGAATCTGTTTCTAACATCAATGAGAACTCTGATACTTAATGCCTATTAGAATTTTTGTTTTTTTTGTTTTACTATACAAGAACATTCATTTAAAATATGAAGACCACATCTAATATTTTTTTTTTTTTTTTTTTGGGGGGGGGCATGCCAGCCATAAATTTGCCAACAAAGTGGGCAAATTTCTTCCCTTATTGACCAAATAAGGGAAGATATATGATAATGGATAAAGCCATGGGGTTTCAAGCATCCCCCCCCCCCCTTTCCTCAACATGTCCCTGGCGAAAAACAATAAATTTTTCATCCAAGGCTTCCAAATTGTTCCTATTTTTCATTCTTGTTTTTCTTCCTACTTTTAAGGCATCATTTTTTTCTTCGTACTTCAGTAAAACAATACCCCAATCTATCATATTCATAGAGAACTTAATCTCTTACATGTGATGATTGCATTCTCACCAAAGTCAAGCATTAGGATGATTAGAATTATTTTTTGAATCCCTTTCCTCTCTCAAAAACACAATCAGTCTAAAAATAAAAACTCTTCACTAACAGGAAAAGACATAACATGGCATGAGAAGACATGCAAAGACAGAAATAAAAATAAAAATCCTGTGTTTGCGTGTTTCTTATCACACATTATGCATTCTGAACAGATTATATATGAACACTTATTCACCCCCCCCAACAAACATACATAAAAAAATAATAATAATAATAATATTAACAAATAAGAATGTATCAAAAACAAATAGCTTTTACAGACTGACTTCCTAGTAGTACAATCCTCAGTATCACAAAGTATCCTTTACTGTACCACAATCATACAATCAAACCTCTTGATCTTTTACCTTAAGTATTAATGAACTTCCTTACTGTCGTCATGAAAGCAGACAAATAATACGTGATAGTTCGACAGAAAATATATAATTAAATTGGGATAAATCACAACAAAAAATCTAAAAAATAGAAAGAACAAGACCAGAAAGAATAACTATTAATGGGATTATAATTAATAATGGTCTTCAGCCGATAACACAAAATATTGAACAGATCAAAGCAAAACAAGATTCAGATATATAACTGCCTAACATAGAAGTGATTAGGCAGGAACAATGAAAATAATAAGAGTTATGATGATGATTATGATGAAGTCAATATCAATAGTACTATTAACTACAAGAGGAATAACAACAAAAGTAATAATAAGAATTCTTTTTTTTTTTAATTAAACAAGAATGACAATAACAAAAATAATCATAATAACAGCAACAATAATATTAATATACTACTACTCCTACTACTAATAATAATGACCCTGATAGACTGACTACATAATAAAAATGATAACAATAATAAAAACACTATAAATAAGGACCTTGACTGACTGACCCAATATATTTTTATTTAAGTTACTTTTCTCCTTTTTTATTGCCTTAATCAATTAATCTTAAAAGCATTACCTCATCATTGTTATGAGGTATGATAACCAATAAAAACATTACTTTTACTTTCTATACTCTAACTGATAAATTATCAAGCCCTAACAAGTATCGGAAATAATCAAATCTGAACTCAAAAGTGCAAATTCTTATCAAATTACCATATTCTTCCATAATAAAACTAATTGGAAAATATCTTAATTAACTATCTGTTTGGATAACACCTGATATCAATTCACAATCAGACCTCTCCACTTTAAGCAATTAATTTCTAATCTAAATGAAATAATGAGTTCATTAATAAATCTATCAGTGAAAAACTTGAACGAAAAGATATAACTATAAATGAAGTAATGGGTTCATAAATCTATTCTGATAGTGACTGCCAATGCAAAAAGATTATATACCGACCTATATGAACAACACTTAAATTTTCTTTACACTGCCAGTTGTCTTAATCTCCCATTAATCTTTTCAGAAACAATTACATTTGTATTTTGAAATTATCTCGTAATAACATGTCCAAAGTCGTATTTATTAGTATCAAATAATTTAGTACCCCCAATACCTGAATATTTATTGTATACTTCTAAGCATTTAGTATCTACATTTTCAAATGATTTACTACCTTGCTGCTGTTAATTAACACAAGATTTTATGTCATGTATGTATTGATAAATAAACTATCTTCTGTAATCCACTATTTTCCAGAAACTGATTCTTACCCCTTTAGGACAGGCTTATTAAATTTAATCTTGCTCAGGTGAAGGAATGCACAATTTATACCAAATATTCAACAAGAGTCCAGAAAATTATCATAAAATTTTCAGGTCCCACCATGCAGATTTTCAATTAGAGCACTTAGTATTTAGGACATAGTTGTTTGGTACACTTGGCAATTTTTTGCATAATCCTTTGAAACACAAATCACTTGCTGAAGTAATAATGATGATAATAGTATCAACAATAATGATAATACTAATATTAACAGAAATATTAACAATGATCATAATAATAATAATAGTAATAATAATAATAACAAAAAAATATAACAACAACAATAATAACAATAATAATAATAATAATATCAATATGAAATAATAATATTAATGATAATAACCACAAAAAAATTAATGATAATAACCACAAATACAATAATAATAATAATAATAATAATAATAATAATAATAATAATAATAAATATTAATAATAACAACAATAATAACATCAATAATCAAAACTATAATATTAACCAAACTGATAACATTCAGACAAAGAAGAATTAAGAAGTAAAAAAGGAAAAATATGGTTCATAATGGACAATAACCATAAAACAGCCTAATATGTGATACTACCAGTAACTAAAAAAAAATCACCATATAATTCCTTTATGGTAGTTCATGATGATGATAAGCAACAAAACTAATAATAATTATAATAACAATTATTATAATAATAATAGTAGCAGTAGCAGCAGGTACAGTAATTAGTAATAGTTAGTAGTAGTAGTTAGTAGTTAGTAGTAGTCATAGTAGTAGTAGTTAGTGGTAGTTGTAGTATTAAGTAATAGTAGTTAGTAGTTAGCAGTTAGTAGCAGTAACAGTTAGAGGTAGTGGTAGTAGTAGTTGTGGTAGTAGTAGTAGTAGTAGTAGTAGTAGTAGTAGTAGTAGTAGTAGTAGTTAGTAGTAGTAATAGCAGCAGTTGGTAGTAGTAGTAGTAGTAGTAGTAGTAGTAGTAGTAGTAGTAGTAGTAGTAGTAGTAGTAGTGGTGGTAGTAGTAGTTAGTAGTAGTAATAATGAATAATAATAATAATAATAATAATAATAATAATAGTAATAATAATAATAATAGTAATAATAATAATAATAATAATAATAATAATCATCATCATCATCATGATAAGAATAATAATCATGATAAGAATAATGATGATGATGATGATGATAATAATAATAATAATAATAATAATAAGAAGAAGAAGAAGAAGAAGAATGATAAGAATAATAAGAATGATAAGAAAAATTATAATAATAATAATAATGAGAATAATAATAATAATAATAATAATAATAATAATAATAATAATAATAATAATAATAATAATGATAATAATAATAATGATAATGATAATAACTATAATAAGAAATATTATCTATATTATCATTATTACAATTCTATCATTATCGTGATCATTATAATTATCATAATAATAATCAATGTCATGATAATGATGATGACAATAACAATGATGACTACAATGATTATGGTGATAGTGATAATGATGATAATGATGATGATAATAATTATAATAAATAATAAGAGTAATGGTAATAGTAGTAATAATGACAATAATGGCAATAACAACATTAACAACAACAACAGCAATATCAATAATGAAAAAATAAAATAAAACGATAATAATGATAATAATAATAATCAAACTAATGATAATAACAATAATAATAAAATAAAATTCATTATAATAATAACAGTATCAATATCAATCCGTCTATGATGATGATCATCAATATCAATTTTATGATAATGATAATAATATTAGTAGTAATAATAATTATATCAGTAACAATAACAATAAAAACAACAATAATAATAAAACAAAAATAATAATAATAACAATCTTAATAATATAAAAAAAAAGGAACAAATAAAGGATACATAAGAATCTGATAAACATTTGTATAAAATAAAACTGAATGCTGGAACCATGATGCACAGCTGGGAGATACAACAACCTATAGTTCTTTTGACCTTTGCTCTAAAACACTTACATTTCAATTCTTATTCGGGATTCTTTTATCGGATAATAACTGCTAATCTATATCAATGCATAGGCAGGGATGAACTCTGAGAAAGAAAAGGTGAATGATATCTATTTTTTTTTTTTTTTTTTTTTTTTTTTTTTTGTTACACTAAATATTAAAAGGACTGAAATGTGCAAAGTCTTAAATCACCTGAATTATTGAATCGGTAGATGAACACCTGAGTATGTACCCAACCACGGACATTCAATAGAGTCATGAAGTCATCTTTTTCTGAATCCTCATGAAAGAACCTGCCTTTTGAAGTGGCAAAGATCATAATTCTAATTGAAATTATCAATGAAGCTTTTCCTGATAAATGAAACTTTGGCCTATGTAGAGATTTGCCATTTCTATTGCACAGACCTTCTGGAATACTGAATTGCATGATGATATGTTTTGAGTAATACTATAAATACCCTTCTTTAGGGTACATATTATCTTTAAAATTAAATGCAATGGGAATAAAAATTCTCAGAAACCTCATCTCCCATTATGATCTTTATATCATTTTTCATCTTATTCTTATTTTCATGGGATGCTATATAAGGTAGATTCCATGTATAATATCATCAGAAGTTAACAAATTGAATAAAGACTGTAAAACTTAGCACCTTCAATAAAAATGGCTCCACTTTTACATACACCAATTTTTTTTGCCATAATAATTGGGTTGAAAAATATTAACTCAGTAAGCCTAAAAATGGTAAAAAATCATGTGAATGTCCTCTCTAAACACCTCCATACTGATGACTTCACAATAGCAAACTACCTATGTACAGAATCCCTACTGATATCTCTTCAACTAATTTTGAACTAGCAACCATAAATCAACATTGGACGTCACCTTGAAAAAAAGAGAAAGATTTATTCCTAAACATTTACTGTTTGTATTATCATAGACTATGTAAAAATAATTTTGATGACATTAATAATGATCATTGCCTTTATCATCATCTTTTAATAATAAAAATAATAACTGGAAGTAGAATAATATCAATAATGACAACAATAATAAAAACAATGAAAATAATGATGATGATGATAATAATAATAATAATAATAATAATAATAATAATAATAATAATAATAATAATAATAGCAATAGCAATAGTAATAGTAATAGTAATAGTAATAGTAATAGTAATAGTAATAGTAATAGTAATAGTAATAGTAATAGTAATAGTAATAGTAATAGTAATAATAATAATAATAATAATAATAATAATAATAATGATAATAATAATAATAATAATGATAATGATAATGATAATAACAATAGTGATAATAATGATGATGATAATAATAATAATAATAATAATAATAATAACAATAATAATAATAATAACAATAACAATAATAATAAAAATAATAATGATAATGATCGTAATAATAATAAAGATAATAATAATAATAATAATGATAATAATAATAATAGTAATAGTAATAGAAGCGATAATAATAATAATAATAACAATAATAATAATAATTATGACAATAATAATGATACTACTACTACCACTAATAATAATAATAATAATAATAATAATAATAATAATAATAATAATAATAATCATACTATTGATAACTATAATAATCATAATAATAATAAACATAATGATAATAATGATAATCATCATCTTTAACATCATAAAAATAAAAATAATAACTAAAACTAAAATCATAGCAATAATAGTAATAATAGTAATAATAATAATAATAATAATAATAATAATAATAATAATAATAATAATATGATGATGATGATGATGATGATGATGATCATAATAATAATAAAAAATATATATATCAATAATAATAATAATAATAATAATAATAATAATAATAATAATAATAATAATAATAATAATAACAATAATAATAATAATAATAATAAAAAAAATAATAACAATAAAGATTACAATAATAATAACAGCATCAATAACAATAACAATAATAATATTAACATCAATGACAACAATAACAATAACAATAAAAATAACAATAATAATAAGAAAGATAAGAAAAAAAAAAAAATAATAATAATCAATGAACTAACAATCATAATGGTGATGTATGAAAGTCCATGAACTCCCAGCTAAAATACAAAAATTCTTCCAAATAGATATCAGTAAATATGTAGAATGCAGTCATAACATTTTGCTATTGACTTGCAACTTTGGGAAAACACTGAATAAATAAAAACATCAAGTAAAAATACTATTTGAAATAATTCTGATAAATACATTACAAGCATCAAATAAATCTATGTAAGCTAACTGAAAGCTTGTCAAAGTAGCATGATAGCTAATCAGAAATAGAGATAACAAGTAACCTGATTTATTCAGACGATAAACATTAACATAATTTTGTTTTCATGTCAGTGCTCACTACATGCAGAGGTTGGACAGGGCTCTCCGAATGGAAGACTTTCCATTTGATAAACATTAAGAAAAATGTTAAAAAAATATTTTAAAATCTATGTCACAGCCATTTAGATATGTAACAAGATATATATCTATACTAATTTTGCAGTAACTGATCTTTCTGAAACTCATTATTGAATTTAATTTTTTGTCCATTTATAATGCAATTTCAAAATAACTGCAAATACAATAATTTAGTAAAGCATTATCTGACATACATGAAGGGAAAAAATGAAAAATCATCCTAAAGAAATATTCTCTAAAAATAATCTGAATTTGTTATATTTATATATAGTTTTCCTTTTGGCACATTTTCATCACAGGAGATAAGTCAGAAGAGTATTAAGTTTTACAAGTCTATGATACCATTATCTGGCATATCATATCTCAAAAGATAGATATCTCTCTGATTATAGGTTTTATGGAGATAAGAAGAGCTAAGCAGGTTACAAAGTCGGCAGCAAGCACCATTATTCGATACAATGACTGGCTTGGAGTTTCCTGAAACTTTCTCTATAGACACAAAAATTCCAGATATTACCAAAAGACAGCTCTCCTTTTTTATGTTAATGCAACACTAGTTTCTCATATATCTTACACACAGAACATATAAATTTTGTCAGAATTCGACATCCTACTATGACACTAGTCTTTGCCCAAGGGCTATCTATGACAGCGGGAAAATTCTACTCCATCACTTGATCTAATTACACGTACTTCAGAATTTCCACAACACAAACCCAAAACATTACCCAAGCATGACAATACTCCTTGCCATTTCAGCTGACTGGATGTAAACATTCCACCCATGTCACACATCCTCTGCCACCCTCCCTGCCAATTAAATCTCCTCCAACCACACCTGGGCATGAGAGACCCCCTTCCAAAACATGGTTATGGAACCCAAATACAAAACTTCACATTCCAGGCTCACCTGGTCAACCCTCAAAAAAATTAATAACAATAATAATCACTTCACACCCCCACCCCCTTGAAGGTGCCTGGTCTCACCTGGCACTCACCTGGGCGCGGCGTGGCGGTGTGGGCGGCAGGTGTGGCGGGTGCTGGTGACGCCGCCCGTGTGAGAGGCAACAAAGGGCGGCGTGGGGCGGGGCGGGCAGGGGAGAGGCGGGCGGGGTTGGGGGTGAGGTGGGCGGGGGCGGACCCTCACCGTGCGCGGAATGCGGGCGCCACGCAGCACCCACCACCACCGCCCGCCGCCCGCAACTCTCTCTCTCTCTCTCTCCACACCAACCTCACCCTCTTCCCACCCTCAACTCACCCTAGCCCCTCCTCGGCTATCGCACCCACCACGTCGCCGCCCGAACTCTTAATACTCAGTCCACTTACTGTATCTAAGATCCGAGTCGAAGTTGCGCAGAATTTCGGAAAAACATTTGGAGGCGATTGTCCCGTCTTCCACAACTTCCCTCAACCTCACTGTATAAACGTCGCAATAGCCTCGATCCTCACTCGCTCGGCCGAGCAGGGAGGATTCAATCTCTTATAACTGCATTCGGATTCTATTTGGTCGGCTCGATCGCTTTGCTTTTGCCACTACGTAGAGCGTCAGAAACTCATCCTCTTACACTTATAGCCACAAAAACCACAACAAAACTTGTGGTCGAGAAAATCTAAAACCAAAAATGTGAATAATATATACTTTATTACACCCAATTTTCTCGTCAATGAACGGTAGGTGGACAGAATATGGACGTGCGCTGTGTGTGGGAAGCTTTAGGTGCTAAGGGAGGTCGGGAAATAAGGAAAAAGCGAGACTATTCACTCCCGGGGCTCTGTGGCTTCTGCTAGGCCCTGAAAATACCACCAAAACAACGCAAGTCTTCGGGTTTTTTTCGCTTTTTCCTTCTTATCTGGATCTTTTGGGGCCCAAATTAAGACCGAAATAGAGGAATGCGATTAAAGCGATGGCGAAGATAAGGACGCCATCGATTTTAACATAATTTTAACTGATTCCAAGTTAGGAAATGGGTTTTCGTGTGTTGGTTTGTGTTTTGGCTCACAGTTAGTTGTGAAAAAGATTTTATATCGATGTTAGGCTTTGTTTTGCTGCAATCCTATGAAGTGGTGTCTTTAAAATATCATATTTCTAAAGAAGAATACCTCTTGCATGCACCATTTTAAACACACGACATATGAATGGGATGCAGGTGTGAAGGTAAGGTTTTATAGCTTCTTCAAAAATCAAATACTGTAGTATGATAAATAGATAATGCATTTTAACTGGTGCAGAAAGTGTCCTATTGTGTTCATGAATATAACAAGAATCATAAGTACAAATATGAGAACCTGTTTTAATGTCTTGATAAATATTGTTGTATCAGTAATTCTCTCTGTTTCATTGGTTTGGTAATTGATCTTTAATTCTCTTCTCTTTGTGATTGTCCATAAATTCAATTTTTTCAATGTGATATTTTTTCATAGTATATTCATTTCATGTAATACTGTATGGAAGGCCATATTTTTAAAGAATTCAGGTGTCTAAATTAAGCTTACAGATTTATCAAATAAAGGATCTGAAATCCACTATTAACCCATTAATGGTAAGTGATGTCATATCACATTATGTGGTAGCAGCATTTGCCACCGGGGACAAGATATCACATCATGGCTTTTTGTATGGCCTGCACTCTGGGTGAACGTACACATTAACCCACACAGGACGGGTGGTACAGCATGTGTACCGCGCATTCAAAAGCCCAGTTGCCGGGCGGCACAGTATTGTGCCAGCCATTCAATTGATTTAGGCCTAATAATTCGAACGCCCCGGCATTTGGACATTCAAGGCTAGAATTCCCCCGTTGGGGATGGGTTAAGGGTGGCTGCGGCCAGAGAAGGTCAATAGCCCAAGGTGTTAAGCCTGTGCGTTTGATGTATCCCAGCATTAAAACCAGGCAGAGCCAAAACCACCCTGTTGTTATCAGGTTAAGATAGGCCTGTATGTAATAAAACCTCTTTATTAGAGGGATCTCAGTTACATATTCAATAACATTTCATATGGCTTTAGCAATTAATGTAAGGTTATTGTAATATTGTTGCATTCTTTCTCTTTCTTTCTCTCTCCCTCTCCCTTTCTCTCTCCCCCTCCATCTCTCTTTCTCTTTTTGAACCACTAAATGACACACAGAAATGCAAACAATCTTTTTTATCTTCTCAAATTCAGCCTGTACGAAAAAAAGTTAGAATCTCTACATCCAAATCCACATGATGATACTTGAAAACATTACAATAATTTTCTAGCTTCATGTGGAATATTGGTATTGACTGCACATGTCTTCATTTGAGCATGGCCAAATGTAGCATGTACATCTTTTAACCCATGCTGACACATTTCTTGGTTTTTGTGTCAGACGCCGATGACGAGATATTTGGTCAAGGCTGCCGCTCAGGGTGAGCGAGTGGACAGCCCAGGCTCGCATCTAGTATGTCCGAGAATCCCGAGGCGTTAGGCTTATGTGTTCGAAAACCCCATTATTCTGACCATTCAGAGCCGGAATCACTCCGGCGTGAATGGGTTAAAGGTTAACAGTATCAATGAAATAATTAGTTGCGAAGCTTTGACATGATGGAGGGTGTATTGCAAGAGAAGTAATACTAGTGAATTAAATTTAATACCTTCTGATTTATTACCTGAGATATTTTGTCCAGTTAGTGACCATAAGGCCCTTCTTTAACCCATTAACAACAAATGATATGCTATCAAATCACATGGTGGCAGCATTTTCCGCCGGAGACAAGATATCATGGCTTTTTGTATGGCCGGTACATCAGATGATCATGCATGTAGCGGGTGGCTGTGTCTTCAGGGGGCAAATATCCCAAGGCATTAGACCTATGCATTTCAAAATGCCCTAGCGTTGTATCCAGATGGAGCTAAAACCACCCTGTCATTAACAGGTTAAAAGATATATGGTAATATTTTATTGAAGCTTTATTTGACTAAAAATCAAGTTCTTGTATACCTTTAGTACTTAGTTGTAGACAAACAGTTCCTGCTGAGGATTACCTCTTTACTGTGGGTACTGAGTGTATTTGCTCTTCCCAGTCATATCCTCATAGTTCTCCAAATGCCAGTGGTATTCATTGCATAGCATACAATGTGGATGTTGCTCCTGTCCAGGAAATATTTCATGTATGTAATTTTACCAGAGTCCTAATGTCAATTTTTTTTCCCTATAGATTTTGTAGATGAATAATCATAAATTCTTTCCCTTGAAAGACATTATAAAATTCTGAAGGAATTGTGTAACATTACATAGGAAAATTATGTTTATATTAACCCTCTCTGGACGGGTGGTACAGTACTGTACCGCTCATTCAAAAGCCCAGTGGCCGGGCGGCACAGTATTGTGCCAGCCATTTAATTGATTTAGGCCTAATAATTCGAACGCCCCGGCATTGGGACATTCAAGGCTGAAATGCCCCCGTCATAAGTGGGTTAAGTGCCACTCTCATTGTGAATGTATTATAGTACAGTGACTCTCTTTAAAAAAGATATGAGTATCACGGGCCTAGACCAAAACCCATAAAATGAACATGTACTAATCTTTTATAAAAAAAAATTTAAAACCTCACATTTTCTCTTCTTCCATAAAGCTTTAGATTGATGACTATATTTCTTCCAGTACCATGTGTAATAGTGTAATAGGTTCAGTGTCTGCTTTATCATTATTAGCCTATTCTGTCTGTGGAAACTATAAATGGTCACTAATACCTAAACATTGATGGACTCTTTTGAGTCAATTATTCTGGGTTTGACATTTTATTGCATTTTAAAATTTGATATTTAGTTCTGTATCAATATAGTTATTAAAGGGGAAGGATATAAGATTTTGACAGCCTTCACTCATAATGCAAGAAATGTGGGAACATCTGAGTGAATTCTTCAATACTTTTCATTGATGAAATAAAGAGGTTATTTGGTTTATAGTTAACCTGTTAATGACGTTGCATTCATGTCACAGGTGGAAAGAGCAGCCAGGCCATAATATGAATGTCATGTCATCCATTTTTATGGGGTAAAAATACCTGTAAGACCTGTTTTGACACATTCAAAGGTTATTAACATTAGCCTTCTGCATTTAATTAGAAATAGAGTTACCTATTTGCAAAAACAATACCTTGCATGTTTAACCCTTTCCCGACGGGAAAGGGTGTCCTTGTTTACCTCTTGGCCATCTGATGTTAACTGTATCAAAACCACTTTCAGAATATTCTCTGTAGCTTTCCTTTTGTAATGTTTTGCAAATTCCTTGCTGTTACAATTAACCCAATCCCGACAGGTCCGGCGAGAACTGCCCCGTCATCAGGCACTTTGCCGTGTCACACGGGTGTGACACACTGTCATAATTGGGTTAACAGTAAAAGGACATTAAAGATCAGAGCTTTATGTACAAATAGGAGGGTGAAGATGCATTTCTTTTATCATTTTTGATACACTTTTTTTTCTGCTCAATTTTTTCTAATTTGGATATTTATGACGTTGCAATATTTGTCTAATTCCAGTCCTAACGCCAATATATATTGCGCTCACAGCTTGCTGCCAAGAGATTTTTTTTCCTTTCTTTCTTTCTTTCTCTTCTCCCTAACCTTTGCTGTGGTTCACCAAGATTGTTTATGTATGTAACAACAATTGGTGCATTTCATGCTCTTTTTTTTCCTCCCAGTTTCATTATCACAAATCTTCCCAAAGTCCTTCAGTGTGCTTTATATGTCTTCAATTAATAGTTGAAATGTCTTTTCCAGATCTAGTCATGGGGGCGGACCAATTCTTATTAACGTGGAATAACCACCGCTCCAATTTTGCTGAAGTCTTCACACAGTTGCGTGTGCAGGTATGAAAAAATGTTTATTATGACAGAAAGAAGAGCAAAACAAATGAAAGTTTTTAGCTCATGATGGATTTAATCATTCCAATATTAGGTGTTTGTAATTATTCTATTTTAATTAAATTCAGATTAATTTTAGATTTCTTGCATGAGTAGGTTTTTTACATTGAACTGTGTCACTTTCTGTACTGGAGTACTAATCACATTAATGTAGATTAGATTATTAACCCATTGCGTACGGGTGTCATGACATACATGACGTAGGAGCTTTGGCCTGACGACGGGCGTCATGACGTACACGACGTTCGGGGATTTTGGATCACTGTGCTATTTTATTTTGCTATGAAAAAGGAATGAGTGATGATGGCTACTGCAGTCATAATTACTATAATTACCGTAATATCGTGCAAACTTAACGTCCAAAACCTAGATGGCACCACTTTTTTCTAGCACCAGCAGGTGAGAGAGCCTTGAATGGCACCCATCCACGGTCTCTAGCATGCACTGTCTCTATAGAGCGATGGCACACACTAAGTTGATGAACCCTTGCTCTAAAGTACCGCCGATGAAGGATGTGCAGGCAGAACGAGAAGAGGAAGGTGACTCAATCCATACCCAGTGTCTAAAATGTGCTCCTGTGCCAATATGGATGCCTTTCAATGTGGCACTCACAGTCACAAGCACAGGTTTCATTCCTCTTCCCTACCTCTTCTTGTTATCTTTATTGTAGGTGGTTATATGTTTCGTATTCGTTCATGACAGCACAAAAATACGAAAAAATAAAGTTGCCTTTTGTCCTCCCATAAAACAGCAATACTTCTATCACATTGAGTATAAAGAAAATAATGAGCTAATATGGATAACATACTACAATTTTAGTCAACTGCAGCACTGATAGAGCCTGTCATACGGCACATATAAGTCTCTAAACTCAATAAAACACACAAAAAAATAAAACACAAAAACCGCTCTAGTTTTACAATGAATGACTGAAAGAGATTTGGATGCTTCAAATTATATTGCTTCAAGTGGTCTCTCTCTAAAATAAAACCTATCCTGGAGGCTGGGCAAGCAAATTTATCTCCGTCTGCAATGGGTTAAGAATCAAGTTGCTTTTTGAAGAAATTTCTGTCATCAGTCTGTTTAATATGAAACTATTATGTTGCATCATTAAATGAGTATTCTTAAAGGATTTTTTTAACATGACAGTGTAAAAAAATTATAAGTTCAAAAAGTTTGTTGTATTTTTGGATTAACTTGTTTACAATATTTCTGTATATTCCTACATTTGTTAGATTAAAAGGGATAATGACATAACTTTACATCCTCAACAGGACCAGCTAGTTGATGTGACTTTGCTCTGTGATGGTGGCAGCTACCCAGCCCACCGCCTTGTTTTGGCAGCTTGTTCACCATACTTTCACCAGCTCTTCACACGATTACCCACCCAACATCCTCTCATCTACCTCAGAGATGTGAAGCAGGCGGAACTTGAAGCCCTGCTGGAGTTTATCTACCGTGGGGAGGTCAGTTTCGCATGTGTGTGTGTGTGTGTGTGTGTGTGTGTGTGTGTGTGTGTGTGTGTGTGTGTGTGTGTGTGTGTGTGTGTGTGTGTGTATGTGTGTGTGTGTGTCATGTTATGCTTGAAGTGGAATGAGTTTCATTCATTGGTAATATAGAAATGGGTTTTCCCTTTGTATATGCAGCTAAGCTAAGCAACTTTGGGATGAAATTACAAGGAAGTATATCCTTAAATGAGTACTTTATCGATTGTTGTGTAGGCAACTGGTATTATTATAGTAAGAAATTTTGGCTAATTTTAACATTTTTGATGATAAGTTACATCAACTCAGTGACAAAGGGCTATCTCTAGTCCTGGTTGGTTTTCATTCTGGTGTTGCAGTTTTTGTTGTTTTGTTGTGCCTCCTCCCCCTGCTTGCTTCATGTCTGGCCAGTCAAATGGCATTTTACATTTATTTATTCTTTTGTATGTTGTGCAAGTGCTTCAAATTTTAGATATGATTCTGTGTCTTACTCCAGATAAGTATTTGAAATATTTGGAACTATATATATATATATTTTTTCTCATTTTATAAGCTAGACTTTATAGAAGAGGAGATATCTTTGAATTGTTTCTGTATCAAGGTTAATTAATGGACAGGAAAATATTGTGCATACATGAATGATATTGTATATATATGTTCTACACAGATACATATGTAGAAAAACAAAAAGTTATAGGAATAAATACAATTTTCAACAAGGGCACCATCACAGGCTGAAGTCATGGATCAACCTACTCCAGTAGCAGTTCGAGAAGTGTTGAGACAGCATGTGTGTCTGTGTGGTGTGTGTGTGTGTGTGTGTGTATATATATATATATATATCTATACACATATATATATATATATATATATATATATATATATATAAATATATATATATATATATATATGCATGCATATACATACACATACATATACATACACATACACATACATACATATATACATACATACATACATACATATATACACACACAAATATGTGTGTTTGTGTGTGTGTGTGTGTGTGTGTGTGTGTGTGTGTGTGTGTGTGTGTGTGTGTGTGTGTGTGTGTGTGTGTGTGTAAACATACATACACACCATACATACCTTCTAACTTTGAGGATCTCCAACTGAGTCAAACCTAACCCATTGCCGACGGGGCTGTTTTGGCTCCAAGTGGTCGAAACAGCGGGATATTTCAAACGTGTAAGCCGAACACCTTGGGCTATTCGCTCACACTGGCTGTGGCCAAGCGCTACATGTCCGATCACCCAGCATGCTGGCCATGACGATTACCAACACAAAATATCTCGTCCCTGGTGGGCTGGTGTTGCCACCACTTGATGTGATATCTTGTCTTGCATTGGTAACAGGTTAAACTCATAACTGCTGCTTTTTATTGTTGATTTGTCTGTGTTGCTCATCAGAGAGTTGATCCTCATCCCTATGGAAAAAGATGTCATCGTCAGTGTCCTCATCAAAAGAAAGATCAAAGTCATGATGACATGGTGGAGGATAGGAGCTTGAAGACCCACTGAGTGGTGACTAACGAGTCAGTAGCAGTCAGGTAGTAGATAGCAGATCAGCAGAGGTTGTGTGTGCTGGGGGAGAGCTTAGGAGGAGCCATGTTCAGGACAAGGCAGAGGGCGCAAGTGATTCAGAGCTGCTGGGTCCCTCCTTATCTACACTTTTTTCCTGCTCAGTTCAAGAAAATTGCAACCAGGAGAGGCTAAGTAAAATTATATAAATCTTAGGTCAACTTTCACTGCATAATACAATTAAATGAAATTATTAGGATAAATTAAAATGATTAGGGTAAATATCATCATCATTATCATTATAGCCCAAAATCTATTGCACTAACAACTTGAAGTAATCAAGGAAGCTGAGAGGAATATTTTTCTGACTCACCTTTGGAGTGCATGCATATATGCATTTTAGCTCAGTCTTACACATACACATAGGTACACACTCAAAGTAGATTAAATCAATCCAAGAACCGTGCAATTGTGAAATCTGGTCGCCTCTTGTGTAATATAGGAGAATAAATTGGAAGTGTCGGAAAACATTTATATGTGTTATGTATTTTGTTTTCATATTTCAATGCAGTATTGATAAGTCTTTTTTATTTAAAATCTTCAGGTGAGTGTTGCCAACAGTGAGCTGACAGGCCTCATCAAAATAGCAGAGAGCCTGCGTATCAAAGGTCTTGGAGATGTTTCCCAGCGTGATCAGCAACCCCAGGCTGGGGAGAAGAGAGCTGGAACACCTTTCTCTCCAGCCTCCCCTGTGTCCCAAAACAATAACCCCCGACCCAAAAAGGTACCACGTCTTTCTAATAACAACGGAGAATCAAAGGGCTTGGAGCCAAACTTTGCCTCCTTGCTCTCTCCCGCCAACAGCTATGGCCATGCCCTGAACAAGTCCAACAATAACAAGAGTAATGATGGATTTGCACAGCTCATGGACTCTGGGTGTCCAGATCTCCCCGAGCAGGAACTAGATAGCGACCAAACCCCAAACCCTGCATGGGACCCATCCCTCTCCGAGTCCAAACTGAGATCCTGCCTCGAGGGCCTGGAGTCTGTCACCGCCGCTCAATCTCTTGCTCAGTCTGTTGCTCACACAGTCGCTCAGTCCATCGCAATTCCCCGAACCCTTTTCACTTCCACCCCAACCAAAGTGTCATCAAGCAAAAAGGAATCGGCAGACAACGCCAAGGAGGGAAGCCGTGGCTCCTCCCGAAGAAAGAACCATGAACCCCAGGAAAGCAAGAGAGGCAAAGGAGGATTGATAAATGCAATGTTGAATGTGAATGCAGATGCAGAAAAGGAGGGAAAAGTAAGTGTGTGTGTTCCTTTTTTCTTTCTATTTTTCACATAAATGTTTACCTTTTTGTTATGTTTGGATGATATATCCAGGAGAGATTTAATGAAAGAAATAGCTTATTAACCAAAATATGGCTCAGTCCATGTAATTTCATCTATGTTTATATAGTTTTCACAATCTATTTCCCAATGGATTATAAAAGAGTACTATATACCCATCATTTAATAATTTGTGTGGAAAAAGAAACTCTAGCAGTACTTATTACACATGGGGGAAAATGGAAGAAAAAATGTGTATTGTGCTGCTAAGAGTAAATCCAGTTCCAGAAAAATCTCATAGAATCTCTTAGAAAAAGAAAAGTTTCTTTATTTCAATGTAAAAGCCAGAGTCAAGTAATCCAGACCAGAAGGTAAGCTGAAAGGCACCTAGATATCAGTGACCCTGAAATGTAATGGAGTTTTAAAGCTTTCAGTGCAAGTCGCTCATTACCAGTCGATTCAAAGTATCATCACTGTAGAAGAAAAGAAAAGAATTTCTTCACTGTCATTTGCTTACATCCTTGCCTGCACTTGCCACATATCTCTTGATTATCCTTTTGTTGCATGTTAACCCTTTTTCCTCATTTCTTTGCACTTTATGTACATTATGTATTTTTTTACTGGTAAGTTTGGTGTGTCTTTCACTCTTTGTTCATGTTGCTTTCACTGTTAATCATCTGAATTAAAATGTAAACAAAATTGTATAATATGATGAAAAAAAAAAATCTTTGGTTAAGTTATTGGAAAGTATAGTGTGATAATTTCTTGCTGCATAAATAATATATCTGGTTTTACCTCATGATCTTAAACTCGAGCCTTATGTTTATCTGATCTTGTTAATAGGTGTTCTAGTTTCTATTGTTTTTTCTCTCTTTTGCATCTTTTTGTTTCAAGCAGTGTTTTACTTTGGGCTTTGATATACCTTTACTCTATTTTGGATTTGTGGCTTTTCTTTGTCTATTGTGTCTCTTTTTTTTCATGGCAGATATTATAGTAAAACTGAATTCAGTATCTGTGCTACAGCAAGGTAATGGTATTAAGATTATGACATGATAATGTAATTAGTGAGGAATTATAGAAGCAGAATGAGATTATTTTCTTATTTGTTTTCTCTTCCATTTTTTTTTTTTTTTTATTTTCTATTAATGAGCCAATTTTTTTTTTTTTTGCTTTGCTTTGCTTATATTTAAGTTGATATAAGGCTGAAGTCTTCAAGCATAGAAATATTAAACCTATCTTATATATAGTATTGAGGGGTTAGAACAGTTTAAAGGGGACATTAAATATATTCTTTTCAAAACTGTAAATATTATACCAACACAATTCAGTGGCAGAAAGTCTGGCTTTGAGCAACTGTAAATTTTAGTTCTGGAATGATTCTAAAAAAGATATGAAAAAATTAAACACAATTTCTGTACTACAAGAAAGATATACAAAGCAATCCCATAGAGATTCTCAGTGTTTGCTATTTTTCCGAACAGCAGGTCGCCAAGGAGAATGTCAAGACCGAGCCTGATACGGACAACGTCACCACAGACACGGACACCTGTCCTGAACCCTCTCCACTGCCCCTCTACGATGCCACAACTGACATAGCAGGATCTATCGGAGACCTGACAAACCCCATCTTCGCCAGCTATCGCCACATGCTCAGCTTAGGGAATGACGATCGCTCATTCTCGCCCCTGATTCCAACGACTGTCCAAGAACAGCAGCAGGTCCCATCTCCAACTGGGAGGGAAGCACGGGTGAGCAGTGTGTTTGTTTGATTGATATGACCAACAGATTTTCAAACACAGATGCATATACATACACACATTCATATGTATATGTGTATATGTGTGTGTGTGTGTGTGTGTGTACACGCACACACACACGCAAACGCACACGCACACATACATTCATTGTTTATATAATATATATAGAGGTATCCCCAGTGGACACAGAAGTGCACCACTATTAGCAAAATGAAACCAGTTTTGTTCCAAAGAAAATCAAGGAAGAAACTTGTATATCTCGCTTTTTTTCAATCTTTTCTTTACTTTTCTTTCCTGTTTTGTAAATGACTGTAATTTATTTTTGAGAGAAAGCCAGCTAATTTGATTTGTGATATTGGTCTGCATGGACAGCTCTGCTTTTTTAAAATTGAATACAATATTTCTTTTGAAAAATTAAAATTAATTTATCATCATTTTTGAGGTGTAATCATGCTAATGAGATTTCATTATGGAAAGCAAAAAAATAGCCCTTAATTTACACATAATACCATTTTGTGAAAGGTAAGAAGAAAACTTTTAACCCATTCGCGCCGGTTGACGTGCTGACACGTTTTGTGTTTTTTGCGTCTGACGCCGGAGACGAGATATCAGGACAAGGCCAGCGCTCGGGGTGTACGAGCGGGCAGCCCATGCTCAAGGCTTGTGTGTCCAAGAATCTCAAGGCGTTAGGTTAATGCGTTCAAAAGCCCCGGCATTTCGACCATGCAAAGCCGGAACCACTCTGGCATGAATGGGTTAAGGGTGAATCAAATCTTATGATATCTCATAAAATCATAGTCCTAGGCTATATTACTAATCATGTACAAAATAATATTTTTGAAGAAGCATTTATTTGTTATTGTTTTTGTTTGTTGTTTGGTTTTAAAGATATCATAAAACACCAAAATTTTACTATAGTCATCTTTTCTGCTAGCACAACACTTTTATTACAAAAGGTATTGTAGTGGTAGGGTTTAGACATGTGAATGGGGCTATACATAAGCTTCTACACAGGGAAAAGTAATAATTTGTCTGTATAAGCACGGATATGCCTTTAACATAGTAAAGTTATTATGTCTATTATGAGAATGTATTATGACCAAATAATGCTAAAAGTGAAGCAGAGTTTTACTTGTTTTGGAAGTGCCAATTATTGTGACCAAATCTGCATAATTTATTTGAAATACACATTGCGGACGGGTTGCCTAGCAATCTAACTGGTGGTCAGGATGGGTGGTCTACTATGCTGGCAGCACTGGCTAAGAATTAGAGGGACAAGAAAAGTTTTTCTCCGCCTTCTAGGTAATGCAAACTAGCTCAAGCAATAATTTTTCATAAATCCATCACAAAATGCTGTGAACTGATATTTATTTTTAAATGCTTATATATCTCTGCAGATTCAATTAAAGTAATATTTATAGAAACAAAACCAATTAAATGAGAGAAATTTCACAAGTTTCTGGGTGGTTGAACCTGCTTTGTATATTTTCATTATATTTTCATTATATATATATAAAATATATATATATATATATATATATATTATATATATAATATATATATATATATATATATATATATATATATATATATATATATATGCAATCTATTTATTTCCTCTAATGTTTGATTACCAACATCGTGCGACTGATGTAGAATAAATACATAGATACACTGATTCCTGATAGTTAATTGGCCATCAGCAAGTGACACCATGAGCATTAGCCAGAAAAAAGAGGGCCAGGGAAATTGCTTCCATCTTGCCCAACAAGCAAATTGACTTGACTTTTTCCGCCAGGGCTTATATTTGCCTAATGCCGCTCCCACCAGCTAGATAACACGAGATCTTTCCCAGCACATTGCCCATTCTGCACCTCTCAGAGTGCCCAATTCAAGGGGTTAATAATAGGAGGCTTTTGTATTATTTTACATTATTTTCACTAGTGGACAAAAATATGTCTATACAGATTGTACCCTTGTGAGTGTATACATGCATAGCAATGTAAAAGGTGTGTTTTGAGGGATAGATGATGACATGATATGTCGTCTTCCGGCACAAATGGATTAAACCCATCACGAAATAAGGCTTAGGCAAACTTTGGAAAGTTGTAACTCTAAACTAGGGCCGTGACGGTCCTAAAACTTTATGTCTAGGAATGTATTTCAACATTTCTAATATTGCATTTTGTACGCAATGAAATGCATCTTTTAAGACTAACCAGTGCTGTCATGTATACCATGACACCTTAACAAGACTAGTCTTGTTTTATTCAGAAAGACCATACTCAGGATGCTTATGATCCAGTTTCTCAGTTGCAATCATGTTTCCATGTTTTATCTGTCTAAAATCATAACTTTTGTAAATGCTCAAAAATGCACTTTTATGTTGTTAATGCCCCAATATGGGAAGTTAAAAATAATAATAATAATATGAAAGATATGAAAAATTTGTATATAATGCACAAATCTAAACATTGCCAAATTTTAAATTTATAGCTGCTTTGAAAGCAGATGGTTCCATTAACCCCTTCTGACTTGCTTGTATATATAGCAGCCATATGTTAATTATATGTATATATATATATATATATATATATATATATATATATATATATATATATATGTATGTATGTATGTATGTATGTATGTATGTATGTATGAATGTATATATGTATATATGTATATATGTATATATGTATATTATATTATATATTATTATATATATATATATATATATATATATATTATATATATATATATATATATATATATATATATATATATATATATATATATATATATATATATAATACATATATTATATAATATATATATATATATATATATATAATATATATATATATATATATATATATATATATATATATATATATATATATACATATACACATATATAGATATTTATTTATTTATTTATTTATTTATTTATTTATTACAATACATGAAAAATCAAACATGTGATTAAATTTTAGTACTTACCCCCATTTATGAAATATTAATAGACTAAGACAAGTTTTTTTCAAAATTTAAATGTCATTCTTATGAATCATAATCATCTTCAAGGCATTCATTATTACCATCATCATATTCTCCTGTTTTCTTATTATTCTGCTCATATTCTTCTTTTTCATCTTTTATTTTTTCTCATTTCTTAACCCATTGGTCGCGGTATTAAAAAAAGGTCTGTGCAGTAGGATGGCTGTTTTACATGTTTGGCATGGTGCCATCCGCGCCTATCACCGACTCTGCCTTAGCAGCAAATTATGCCATCTGTTGCAAATGGGTTAATATTGCTATTTGCCAGAACCTTGAAAAATCCTTATATGATCTTTTTCCTAAACTAGGCCTCTAATTTCCAGAGCTTGACATGTCAGCTGTGTGGCGCAACCATCAAGCACATTGCAAATTTCCGCCGTCACATGAAACAGCACCTGAACCCCCGGCGCTTCCCTTGTCCTTGGTGTTCTGCAGCATTTGGACGCAAAGATAACCTGAAGACCCACACACGGTGAGTACTTAGCGGAAGAGAAATGGCGTATGTATTGGAAAAGGAGAAGAGGATGTTTTTCTTTCTCTCTTTCTTACTTTCTTTCATTACACAAGGTATTCGGAATGAATATCTGTTTAACCCATTCGCACTGGATGACGTGCTGACACGTTTTGTGGTTTTTGCGTCAGATGCTGGCAATGAGATATTTGGTCAAGGCCAGCACTCGGGGTGAGCGAGCAGACAGCCCAGGCTTGTGGCTAGTGCGCCCAAGAATCCCAAGGCGTTAGGCCTATGCATTCGAAAACCCCGGAATTGTGACCATTCAAAGCCAGAATCACCCCAGCGTGAATGGGTTAAGATTAGGCAGAACAGTCACAAAATGTTTTTCCACAAAATCACCCTGGATATTTAGACATGAACTATGCCTTGTAATAAGTTTTTGGTTTTCCCTTGTTTTGCACATCTGCCACTAGCTCATTCAGAAACACAGTTACTATTTCCTGTAGTTCTTCCTCAGCTGCAAATAATTTTCCTTCTTAAAAGACTTTTGGTTTCGGGTAAAGTTGGGAATTACCAGAGACTGGGTTTTGGGGAAGAGGAGGAAGTCATAAGAGCCAAAACCAAGGTCTTTTTAGGGTGGAAAATGCTGCTTATGTTGGTGTGGCTAAAAAAGGTGCACTATTTCAACATGCTGTGAGTGATTGCATTGTCATGCTTCAGCACCCAGCACCTGCCTTACCTTCATTGGTACTGGAGATGGTGGGTTCATCCACTGTAAAGACTGCTGCTTAGTTTTTGGGTCATAGGCACAGGCTCGACTCTCATCACCGGTGATCATCCTTAACATGAAGGTTGGATCAACCCAAGCCAGTTAAGAGAGAGCCTTGAACTCTTCCATAAAGTGTTGCTTAAAGGGGCATGGGGTCAAGAGCATAGTCACAAACTTAGCAGCATTGGTGAATGTTCAAAGCAGACCTATTTATTGCCTGTGTGCTGATCCAAATAATACATTTACAGTGTCAGCAACTTAGTTGATAGTAATCTGACAATCATAATGCAGCATTTGTTTAATATTCCCAGTATTTACAGGAGCCTGCAATTTCCTGAGTTTGACACACAAATTAATGTTTGCTCTTTATAACCAAGGTCCTACAGTTACTGTTGCAGTTACTGATTATTCCTGCTGTACATGCTTGACCATGCTGCATTCAGTTTCTTTCTGTAACTTTCTGAGTGTACCTCATATGATTCTGGCTATCAATCCCTCCTCATTTTCTCTTGACAAGAGATGCCAACTACATGCTAATTAAGTAATAGTCTTCATTGTCAGATAGGTTTGGTAATTGTTATTTTTCTGCATTTGTTCCATTAGTTTCCCCTGTCAATTGCTATAAAAAATGATCAGTCAAGTAATCTCAGAAAACAAACCATTGAGGGGTAACTACTTGAAATAGTTGAAATTAATCACCCAAAGAGGTGTCATATCTTCTTTATCTTACAAATTTCATAGTTTTAAGAGTAATGGTTAATGGACCATAAATATGGCATTAGCCAATATTACTTAAGTGAATATTAAAGTGCTTGATTGGGTTATTACAAAAAGTGGAAGCAAAAACAAATTACCAAAATTTATCAAGAAAATTTATATTTTTTGTAATTGGAAAGTTAGAAATAAGCAAGTAATTTCAAATGTAATTTGTAAATACCATTCTGAATGCGGCAAAAAGGGTCAGGTTAGTCATATTCCTTTCTCTGTCATTTTCTTCTGCAAGTTTTTTTTTTTCTCTCTCTCTCTCTCTCTCTCTCTCCTAAAGTTATTTTGTTCACACAATGAAAGTGAGTTTATTTTAAGACTATTGCCTTCCACCCATAGGAAGCACCATCCAGCTGAGGTGGAGGCCCAGGAGGCTGGCGTGTTAAGAGCTGAGAGTGCCAGAACGGACAGCGGGGAAGGTGGAGATGATGGCACAGTCCTTACAGGTCTAAATGGCCTGGAAAGCGAAGGGGGAGATGGTACAGCACCAGACGATGGTGACAAGGAGGATGTGGACCGGGAGGACTCGTCAGACCACCACGAGAGCTTGGTGATCGCAGAGGATACAGAGGAGGAGGAGGAGGAGGACGACGACTCACACCTTCAGGTGGAGAAGGCCTCTTAACTGCCCGGTAGCCGAAGAACCAAACAAGAACCAGGATACCACTTGGGCAGGTCAGGGTTTTTGCAGCTAATATAACTTGTGGAGGGGAGAGAGCTACAGACAGACAGAGAGAGGGATCCATGAACATTCTTGACTATTCTCTGCAGAAGTTTTTTTTGAATAGTGGAAAAAAGCTTGGCCACCTCCTAGGATTAAGGTGAGAGGGTTTTAAAACTGCAGAGATGTTTTAACATTTCTATATTTTGACACGTAGCTGTGTTTGTAGCCGGTAAATTTTACAGTGCCTGTAATTGATAGAGGCAGACAGAGTTTGTTGCAAACAAATATTTTGTATCTATGACAATATTTGATATGCCTTAATATTCAATTATTGAATGATTCACAGTCTTTTGAAGGTTCAGGAATTTTGTATGAGATTAAAAATTGTGAAAAGCCTTGCCTCTTTGCTCATATCAGTACAGCCAATAGACACATCTAGGGTGTTTTACTGTACAATGAACTTTTCATATTTTGATGCATTGATGACTTTAGATTTCGTACCTAGTAGTGTCTAGTCAGAAGGAACTTACCTTGTATGTGTGTGTTTGTGTGTCTGCATTTCTGCGAGTGTGAAAGTGTGTTGATTTGAGTACAAGTGTTACAAAGAAGCTGCAATAATAGTCTAGTCTTAACATTGCCATATATACCAAACACTTTACTACATGATCACTCTTGTATGTGTATTATACGCTTGTACTTTGCAAATCAGTTCTGCTATCAGGAAACTTGCTGAGTTGGAAATATCAAGAAACATTCATATGATTTCCAGTCATTTGTCTTTCTTTGGATTTATGTTTTATGCATTGTGATGTTAACATTTCCTATCTAATATTACTATGATATATTTTATGCATAGCCTAACATAATATTGTTGAGGAACTTGTATTATATAGTTATCTATTTTTTCTGTAATATACTTTTGAGGAAAGGGACCTACATGTAGGCTGATTAAGCAGAGTGACATTCAGATTATGCATACAAAATGAGAGTAGCTTATGCTCACATACGAACCAAAGTGTCTCATAGGAAATTGTGAAAATAATAAGTGGTTCTTGCTGCCTGGTAAGACATTTCTTCAGTCATAAAGCTTTTGAAAGTTGTTTGTGTTGACTCTTCAAAGGAACTTCCTTTGATTTTAAAGCTTAATCTTTTTTCTGGTATGCTGAATAGCATTTTAAAGACATTTTAAGCCTAGTCCAACATCATCTTCACACTTTGGTTATAGTCAGTTTTTGCCTAAGCATTGCAAGAAGTCAATGCATCTGGAGTAGAAGATACCAAATTTTTCCACCTCATGAATTCAATACCAAAGAAAGTCACTGGTTTGCAGTTGCTTCTAAGAAGAAAAAGAAAATGATAGAGTTTGGTTCACTCCGTCATTGCATCCTGAAAGTGCTTCATTCAGAGTTATTAAATCTGTGTGTGCATTTGTAAAGATGGAAGTAGCCAGACATGCATTTTTAGATCAGGAATCCATATATTAAAATCCAAGTATTGTCCACTAGTCATTTTTTTATTTCTGCTCAAATGCATATCCCAGAAATGGTCAGATCCTTTACAACATCCTGTAGAAAAGCTAGGAAGGTATATGCAGGTTTTGAGTTTGAATGGAAAAGATATTTTCTCCATGTACAAAAAAATAATATATGGTTCATCATAGTCATTTTCATAGTCACTAATTTTCTTGTTTATGGGCCAAATTAGAGTGACATAAGAGGAATATTGTACTTAATAATATATCTAATGTATGAATGCTATTTATTTTACATATCTTGCAAAGTTCCTCATGATTAGTAACCATAAAAGGGATAAAATTTCACCATATCAAGAAGGACATGACCATTGATGGATTATAAACACTCTGCAGAACATATTTAATTTTTTGTGTTTAGAAATGCAAAATTGTATATCTCTTCAAATTGAAAGCATTTTGTTTTTAAACAGAGACACATTTTTGTAAAACAAAATGAAATTAGCATATTGATAAATTTACTGCATGTCTGGACATTGAGGTTGTTGAATGGTAATCAAAATTTATTTTAAGGTCACTAGTCAGACTTTAAGAATAAGAAAAATAACATTTTGGCAGTACTAACAATTCAAGTGGTATGAATTTCTTTCACTAAAATTAACTAGTAGATGTGTGGTGGTGTTGCTCTCTTAACAAATATATGGTCTAGTCGTTCTAAAGCAGGAATCACTAACAACTAATTTAAAGAAATAACTAACCCAGTCACTCATCTATGTTAAGTTTTAACAAAGAACCAAGCCTTTACTATGAAGAGCTATGGAGGTCTTTTGAAGAGTGGAGTGATATTGTAAGTTCTGTTTGATGATGATGATAAGAATAATGGTTTTTATCAATTTTATTTCATATTGTAGCTGTACTTAAGGGAACAGAGATACAGGAGAAAGAAAAAAAAACTAGTCTCTTTCAGAAAGGTATTTTTTACTTTAGTTTGTTGCTTTAATTTTCTGTTCCTCTTCACCACAACTATGAAGGGGCCTTATGATGTGAAAGGGATGAATATGATGATGTTGATAAGGATTCTAATAATTTTTTTTGTTTGTTTGTTTTGATTTGAGTGTGGTAACGTGTAGTTTGGATGTCTTGTATAGTATGGGGGTAGCTCAACTTACTCTAGGTATTATCTGCTTCAGGTAATCCATAAGATATATTAACTCCTCTTTGAAATGTGAGAGTGTGATGTAGATACTACATTTTAAGGCAATTTGACAATCTGCATCTGTGTCTGATTTATATGATGATTATTTTTATCTTTATTTTTTTTATGATCTTTTTTTTAATTAAATTTCTGACACCTGAAGCCAAAATAATACATTCGAACCCTTGTTCCCATGTATATATTTCTCCATGATTCGGCCATATGAGTCAGATCATTTTTGTGATTATCGTAGGGTTATTATTTATATTATTATCATTAGATTAAGAGTTTACTGACGGATGTTATTGTACATCTCTTTAATACAAGTCTGGGATTTTTATTTTTTATTTATTTATTTATTTATATTTCATTATTATTATTGGTACTATTATTATTATTATTATTATAATGATTATAATGATAATTATTATGATTATTACATATACGTATACATATACATGTTCATCTCTCGGTCTTAGATTGTTCCCAATTGAAACTTGGGAAAACAAACTGTGTTATTTAAGTAATAAAATGAAGAAAAATGAAAAAAAAAATGGTCAGCAAAATGCAGGTTATGAAGAATAGATATGAAG
>NW_028234423.1:19419255-19424255 GCF_977035675.1 Penaeus japonicus | reverse complement strand
TTTAATGTACTTCACTAGTCAGGATGTATTTAATGTATCTTTTATATCATAATACATGTGTGATGTGTGGATTATGTGTATTTCATTTATCCCCAAACTCTATTGGACAGAAGAGTAGGAAGAGGATGTGCAGTCAAGAAATGTCTATGACATTTGTCAAATGTTTTGTAAACAAAATGTCAGTGGATTCTTTTATTTTCTATTTGCACTAATCCTCCCACAAAGGGCATGCTTCATGGGTCAGATCACTTTTGCACTGCATTTCTCCTTTTGTTGGAATTACTAGCCCTATATTCCTGCAGTTGTGCAACTAGGACATCATACTTATGCTAATATATCACTCTCACATCATGCTGCAAGTCTAGAAAATGTGAGAAAACGCATCCAACATTGCCCAGACTTGAACGTCTTTAGACGTGGCCCATCCCGGAAGGGTTAATACTTTGGTTGGAATGAATCTTTACATGCAAAAAATAATTTACAATTGATGTGTTATAGCAAGTGCTTAATATCAAGAAACTTGCCAATCAAACAAAACATTTAATGACATGAAAAATTCAGTTCATCCCTTAATCTTTTGTAATACAGCTAATGGCCTAAGCTGTTGAAAATAAAGTTTAAACCAATTCACCTGTGGTTGTCATTTGTGTAAAAAAAAAGTTTCCACCGAATTTATTACAAAAAAATTATTACAAAATAAAAAAAGTCCAGCAGCTACTGTTGTTTTTTTTCCCCCTGTGTATACACAACTGGCCATAGGCCATTTATGCAATTATTGATCAAGCAGCTCTAAATTTTACCTAATGTTTATATTGACAACTCGGTAAAACCCTGAAGAGTCCACCCCAAAAATTATAGTTTCATACATCACTAACCTTGTCAGAAAAGTTCATAAATTTAGCTCCTAATTATAGCCAAGTCTAAATTTATATTGTTTTGCGGTTAGATTGTGCCTTGTACTTGTCAACTTAAAAAAAAATGCATGTAGTCTCACTAGCACAAGTAGTTAGATTATATAATCTGTCAAGTTTCAGATTAGGTGTGAGTGAAGGGTCACTTCGTGGATTACTTGTGCTCATGTACTTTTTGCATTCAAGTTATATACACCAAGGAATTAGTCCACTCTAGTTATTAGAGAGGAAACACCATCTTGGGTTACTTCATAATAGTGGATCATTGTACAACTGCCTTGTACCCAGTAAGTCAAGGTTTCTCAATTATCCATGTGCACAAATAAGCCTTTCAATTGGCAAGTTCTGCCCAGTTCAAACATTGAAAATAGGGAACAATAAAGCACCTGTTTATATTTTTAAGTTTAATTTTATATATATTTGTGATTATAGATGTGGGGTAGCATTACCAATCATGTACGTGGTGGTATTTACAGTTGTCGCCCCCCAAAGCTCCGGGTAGCCTGGAATGTTACCGGAACTTCTCACAGTTGGGTGACTCACTCCATCCGGTACGCCCTTACCCTTGGGCTCCATCCGGTAGGATCTAAGCCCTTGGCTTAGGGCGCTCTCCTCCTACACCGCCACAGTTAAAACCAGCTCGCCCCCACCCATAGGGGGTTGAGAGCCGGGAATGACTGTAGTACTAAGTTAAGCTTCTTACATCTCCTTCTCCATCTTGATGAGCTCAAGGATACCGTCCTGCATCTCCTTGACAGCCTGGAACTCAGTGAGACCCATGCGGCGCTTGTTGGAGATGTCATAGATACCGCCCTCAGCCTCAGTGTGCTCACCGCGGGTGCCGCGCACCTGCAGGTTGTACTTGCCAGCGACCTCCTCAAGCTTGTCGCGGTTAGCAGCAAGCTTGGGCAGCTTGATGTGGACGGAGGCGCGCACAGTGGTGCCAAGGTTGGTGGGGCAGAAAGTGAGGAAGCCCAGGCGGTCGTGGTGAGAGAAGGGAATGCGCTTCTCAATCTCGTTGACAGCGGAGGTGAGACGACGGAAGACCTGGCCGAGATCACCGCCCATCTGCATGGAGATGATGCGGAGGTGATCCTCCTCGTTGACCCAGACGAGGAAGGTCTTGTTGTCGTTGTGGTAGATGCCACGGCCGGCGGGCCAGTAGCGGCAGGCATTGGCGGCCTGCAGGAAGCGGTCACCCTCCTTGAAGAGGAAGTGGTCGTCGATCAACTTCTGCTGGACCTCCTTGCTCATGCCAGTAAGGGGGAAGTAGGTACCCTTGAGCTCGCCCTCGAGGCTGGAGAGGGTAGAGGAAACCTTCTCCTCCATCTCCTTGTACTGGGCCTCAGTGAGGCAGGGGTTGAAGGGGTAGCCCTCCATGGAGCGACCGCAGCGGACGCGGGTGGAGATGACGTACTGGCCCTCGGGGTCGACGTTCACGAAGGAGCTGACATCACCGAAGTCCTTGTTGGGGTGCTTGTCAGTCTGCTTGAAGCCAACATGGTAGTCCTCGATGATGGGGTCGAAGAGGGGAGCGAAGAGGGTGTAGGCCTCGGCGTCAGGGGCATAGATACCAACGCCAGAGTCCAGGTTCTCCACACCTGAGGAAGAAACGAGAAAACATTTCAATGGCGGCGTAATACCAAGTTACCTAAGCCCTACAACTTAAAATTCAATTTTGGTCTGCCATGGCATTAGCCTAAGCCCGCCCATGCCCTAGTCAAATGCATCACAAGTAGTGAAGTGGCCAATGATAAGAGTTCATAATCTGGCGCGTGAAGTGGGCAACGGCAGTAGACTAAGGGCATGAGCGAGACGGGCTGCCGCTATCGATTCCCGGGTGGACACGGCAGCCATCACCGGCTGCACCCTGGATGCCGCAGGGAGCCTTGCAGAGAGGCGTCTCGTGCACCACCTTTGTCAACTTTCCCAACCCTCTAATCGAAATAAGCCACTTTAAAGCCACAGATGAATCTAATATTCAAATATAAATTATATTGAAGTACAAACCCAAGTTTCATGCCCTTTTCACTATATATGCAAGCTTATTTGACGCGGTTAATTAAATAGCGAGCACACCAGTTCACCACCCCGAATCAGTAGATTAACATAACCTAATGAATCCCTCCTTCGACGAATTCGAAGAAAATTTCTTACCGGACTGGATGACGTCGAGGAGGGTGGCTCCCAGGGAGGTCTTCTGGCCCTTCAGCTTGTCGAAGATGTCCTTGGAAAGGTACTTCTTCAGGAGAGACTTGCAGTCGGTGGCGGCTTCAAGTTTCTTGAAGCCAGCCTCCAGCTTCTCAAGAACAGCAGCGTCAACCATTTTGTTGCTTGAAGATTCCTGGCTGCAACAGAAAGACCACACAATTGAGTATCAAACCGCTAGTTAACGAAAAGCGTTAAGCTATAAACTCAAATTCACCCGCTCAATCTTTTATACCAAAACGTAGTGATGGGTAGTAGTGTGATAAGGGACGGCACAGCGAGGGCGAAGCTATGCATGTATGAGCGGAAGGGGATAGCTGGGGGGTGGAGGGTCTCACAGCTTACCCTCCCTCCGCCCTTTCGAGCCGCCCCCCTCCCCCCCCAACAACCAGCCGGCTCAAGTTCAAGGTCTGAGAGCCGGCAGCTTGGTGGCGACGGACGCCGGTTGTCAAAGTTCTCAGTGTGTGAACTATGCGGGTTCAACAATACGACTACGAGAAATGGAAATGGCAAATCCGAAAAAAATGGCAAATCAATCTGAATAGGACTCTTGATATAGGACTTGCACTAAGCAGAGGAGTTGAGCGGCGAAAAATAGCGTAGGGGCGAGATTTTAAAAATACAAGAAAAAAGCTCGATTTTTATAAAAGTATTACTACTAAAAGCACCCGCTTATATGAATTAAGCTTACTTCGTGCTCGCCGTGTTCCCATACAAGCCTATGATCTGCTTAAAGGCTAAAATTCTATACAAAGAAACGTTTATTGCGCAGTTAGGCTTGTTGTGGCAACCAAGCCAGCAACCAATCAATGAAAATTCAAACCTGGTAGCGTCTCACCGTAGAGTTCCACAGCCTTAAAAGTGGAGATACGCTCCCATTACAAGTTAACCTAAAAACTATGACCACTAAGATAAAAGTTAAATACAACATCGATACAGAACTTAAACAACTGAATACTATCGATATAATGCCACTGCATCTTAGAAAAAAATGCTTTGGAGAACCACGCAAAGGCAAACAAAGGATAGCTGAATCAAATTAAAAACATCGATCCATGCAACAAATCGCTTGTTTACACGTATATTAAAAGCAAATCGAAATTAAACATTTACCGTTGACCCTTAATAAGTTACAATAAAAAGAAAAAAAATTGTAAAAACGTTTAAACCTGCCTTCGACTCCAACCAGGAATATTTGCTTCGGGAGCAGATCCTGCTGCTTGAAAACTTATGTGAAGCCTTATACAATAGACAAATATCGAGTGCAATTTGGTCGATTCAAGCAACTCCGCTATCACTGGAGCAACAACGACGGCTCCCCACTAACACAATCACTTTAGAAACAATGATGGACATATCGCTACCACTTCTGCACGATTGAGAGCTTTGTGATGAGCACCAACCAGTGGTGTTCTCCATTTAAACCGACTAGAACACTTGTCGAATAAACATATGTGTGTGTATGAGGCACTCGTATAATGGCACAACTGACTGTCAAATGATTTTAGCACAGTTTTGTATCGAATGTTGGAGCTGGGCTGAGCTGTGTTCACGTACCGTCCAAACACCTCCTCGACTCAGGATGCGAGTGACGAACAAGCCGGCTTACGGGCTTTTATATGCGGCCGCGGGAAGGGGGCGTGGCTAGCGCGCTCGGCCAATGGGCGTGGTCGTGGTGGGGGGTTACCGGCCCTTCTCCCTGCTTTTAGATCTCCTCCCTCAAGGAAAAACGCACTATCGGGATATTTTCAGAACCGGCACACTATCCAGCGTGGAAATGAAAACAATGCGACGAATAGTAGCGCATTCTACATGGAATAAAAAGATGGGGATGCAGAAAGCTATACATGTAACAGGCACCAAATAGGGCGGGTCTACCAT
>NW_028234423.1:19404255-19411755 GCF_977035675.1 Penaeus japonicus | reverse complement strand
ACAACAATGGCTAAAAACAAAAAACAAAAAGACTTCAACAATAATAATAACAATAGCACCACTGCATTAATAAATATGCTGTACCCCCCCAAAAAAAAGAAAGATAATTATCATTATCATTATCATGATATTAATAAAGACAAAGTTGGAGCAGTAATTAACTCAAAGAAAGCAAGCACAAGCAAAATCCCCTTTCTCATTCACACGCACGACGAACAAAGGACATCGCAAAGCACACGTAATTATGCATGTTCTTATATTCCCTAAAAGCATGGAGGCATGTCGCATCACATCCTCGCAAGCGGAAAGGGCGAAGCAGAGGGAGAAAAGTGTGGAAAAGGAACAGAAGAGGGAAGGAAGGATGAGAGGGTGGATGAGGGAGACGTAGGTGGGTGAGGGAGGAAGAGAAAGAAAGGGAAGAAGGATAAGAGGGGGAGGGAAGGAGGGAGAAAAGAGTAGAGGAAGAAAGGGAGGGGGAAGTGTCTATAAGAAAGGTGGGAGAGATAAAAAAAAAAAAAAAATGAGGGCGAGAGAGGGAAAAGGGAATGGAAACAAGGAGAAGACGTATGTGAAGGAAGGAGGGAGAAATAGAAGGAGGAAAAGAAGACGTCAGTGAGAGTGTGAAGAAAAAGGAAGTGAAGGGGAGACGTCAAGGAAGATTAAAAAAAAAGAAAAAAAAGATAGAAGATAGGAAAAGAGAGACAGAGGAGAAGAACGAGTAGAAGAAATCAAAACCAAAAATAATGCATACCCTATTCTTCCACCACCCCCCACCCCCGCCCCCGCCCCCACCACCACCACCCCCTTCCCCTACGCCCGCCCTCCGCCGTTACAAGACCCGTCCCAGTGCCATCAATGTATCTCGGCCTCTCTCCTCAGCCAAGTACTGGCGGCCGGAAGAGTGCCACCGATACAGAGGCACTAGTAACAGGTGCCGTTTGTTGGTCACGAGGCCCCCTCCCCATTGGCCGTCCTAGTCTTGGAAGCTAGTTCTCAGAATAGCGGTGGATCTCCCACAGGATTGGCACGTCGCCCCCCTCCCCCTCCATTCCCTCCCCTTCCCTCCCCCATCCTCCTCCTTATAACCTTAGCCCCCCTTTCCCTCCCCTCCCTTCCCTCCCCCATCCTCCTCCTTATAACCTTAGCCCCCCTTCCCCTCCCTCCCCTTCCCTCCCTCATCCTCCTCCTTATAACCTTAGCCCCCCTTTCCCTCCCCTCCCTTCCCTCCCCCATCCTCCTCCTTATAACCTTAGCCCCCCTTCCCCTCCCTCCCCTTCCCTCCCCCATCCTCCTCCTTATAACCTTCGCCCCCCTTCCCCTCCCTCCCCTTCCCTCCCCCATCCTCCTCCTTATAACCTTAGCCCCCCTTCCCCTCCCTCCCCTTCCCTCCCCCATCCTCCTCCTTATAACCTTAGCCCCCCTTTCCCTCCCTCCCCTTCCCTCCCCCATCCTCCTCCTTATAACCTTAGCCCCCCTTCCCCTCCCTCCCCTTCCCTCCCCCATCCTCCTCCTTATAACCTTAGCCCCCCCTTCCCCTCCCCTCCCTTCCCTCCCCCATCCTCCTCCTTATAACCTTAGCCCCCCTTCCCCTCCCTCCCCTTCCCTCCCCCATCCTCCTCCTTATAACCTTAGCCCCCCTTTCCCTCCCTCCCCTTCCCTCCCCCATCCTCCTCCTTATAACCTTAGCCCCCCTTCCCCTCCCCCCCCTTCCCTCCCCCATCCTCCTCCTTATAACCTTAGCCCCCCTTCCCCTCCCTCCCCTTCCCTCCCCCATCCTCCTCCTTATAACCTTAGCCCCCCTTCCCCTCCCTCCCCTTCCCTCCCCCATCCTCCTCCTTATAACCTTAGCCCCCCTTCCCCTCCCTCCCCTTCCCTCCCCCATCCTCCTCCTTATAACCTTAGCCCCCCTTCCCCTCCCTCCCCTTCCCTCCCCCATCCTCCTCCTTATAACCTTAGCCCCCCTTTCCCTCCCTCCCCTTCCCTCCCCCATCCTCCTCCTTATAACCTTAGCCCCCCCTTCTTCTTCTCCTTCTGTCCTCCGTTTTACTCCCCTTTTCTACGGTCCTGCGGAGAATCATGTAACTATTCTCAACTATTTTCCTCGCACTCAAACACACACACGCGCACACATTCTCGACACACCTCTCTCTCTCTCTCTCTCTCTCTCTCTCTCTCTCTCTCTCTCTCTCTCTCTCTCTCTCTCTCTCTCTCTCTCTCTCTCTCTCTCTCTCTCTCTCTCTCTCTCTCTCTCTCTGTCGTCGTCGTCGTCGTCGTCGTCGTCGTCGTCGTCGTCGTCCTCCTCCTCCTCCTTCTCCTCCCCCCCTCCTGACCATCACCTTCTTCTTCCTTTTTATCATTTCTATCTCCTTCTCTCACTTTATCCAAAGTTTATCCCCCTGTTTCCCCTCAGCAGATTCCCTCTGATGCGCGTTTAACTGAAGGCTTCGCACCTCCTTTGGCTTTTCCCGCCATTACGCGGAAGCCCTGTCATCCCCTCTTGATTCTATTATTTTGATCTAGGGAGAGGGAGACGAACACATGCATACATTCTCTCTTTCTAGCTATGTATGTATGTATGTATGTATGTATGTATATATGTATGTACGTATGTAGGTCTATACATACATACATACATACATATCTGCCTATAAAAGTCTCTCTCTATATCTATACATCTCCACGTTTCCTTGTCTCAATGTATCCAAGCAGCTCTGTGTCTCTGTCACCCCGCGCCCGTCGCAGCCTGGCGCCCTTGCTCTCGCTCACCCGCGCAGCCTCTGAGGAGGGACAGAGCAGTACAGGCATGACGGGGCTTTAAAGCAGCGAGCTCATACACACTCGCGTGCCGGTAAGGATATCGAGTGGGGGGATTCCGGTTTCGGGCAACGCTGCTTCGGAACTTTCCATCGCTCGCTCATTTTGCTGGGCTCTTTGCTCAGTGCTCGTGTACAGAATGGGTGTATGTATATACAGAGCGCTTGCTGGTTTTTATACGGATCTGAATATGGACGTTGTTCATATATAAATATGGTTCCATATATACATTTAAATATAGATATTTATATTTCCGATCAAATACAATCACAATCACAATCACAATCACAATCATAATCACACACACACACACATACTATCCTCTCTCTCTTCCTCTCTTTCCCTCTCCACTATTTGAGGGAAAATTCTCTCTCTCTCTCTCTTTCTCTTTTTCTTTCTCTCTGAGGTGGCGAGGGACACATATCTAGGATTCCTTCCTTGAGGGTGTAATCTCAAGGCTCTTTCTCTCTCTTTCCCTCTCCCTCTCTCCCTCTCCCTCTCCCTCTCCCTCTTCCTCTCTCTCTCTCTCTTTCACCCTCTCTCTTTCACCCTCTCTCTTTCACCCTGTCCCTCTCCCTGTCCCTGTCCCTTTCCCTCACCCTCACCCTTTCTTCCTTTCTACCTCTCCCTTTGTCTCCCTCTCTATTCCTCTCTCTCTCTCCCTCTCTCTCTCTCTCTCTCTTCTCCTTAATACTGCGGCTCATGCAACTATACTTCCCAAACCCAGCCAAATGCAGTTCCCATCAATATTCAAATTTCGTTCCCTCTCCACTGTCTGCCCATCCCTCCCCCCTCTTCCACAACCTCAAAAAACATGTAATTAATACGTTTCACTTGGCGATGTGTATTCTACCAAAAATAATGAGAACTGGCGCAGTACTTTTTTTTCCTAGTATTTTTTTCCCCAGTGTCGCCGGCTACGCGCGGCGGAGGACGCGGACGAGTAAATTTGGGATTTAAGTCGACGTTTGGACTATTTTCGATGCGCTTTTGTCTTTGTTTTTGTTTTTGTTATTGGGATTCTTGTGTGTATCATTTTTGTATAGGTGTAAACAATGGTTTGTGTTTATGTGGGTGAGGGAGGGAGAGAGGGAGAGAGGGAGAGAGAAAGGGAAAGAGAGAGAGAGAGAGAGAGGGGGAGGGAGAGAGAGAGAGAGAGAGAGAGAGAGAGAGAGAGAGAGAGAGAGAGAGAGAGAGAGAGAGAGAGAGAAGAGAAAAGAAGAGAGAGAGAGAGAGGGAGAGGAGTGAGAGAGGGGGAAAGAGAGAAAGAGAGGAGAGAGAGAGAGGAGAGAGGAGAGAGAGAGAGAGAGAGAGAGAGAGAGAGAGAGAGAGAGAGAGAGAGAGAGAGAGAGAGAGAGAGAGAGAGAGAGAGAGAGGAGAGAGAGAGTGAGAGAAAAACAGACAAAACACACACAAATACACACACAAACACACGTGAGAACCCGACATAGAACTTTTTTGATGAGCTAAAAAAGTGAAGGTTCTATTCATGAATCCCGGGATTTAGATAGAGAACTGAAATTCCTAAGATGAGCCCATTGTCAACGAGAAGGGAAAAATTAGAAGCATTTGGAGAGGAAACAGCAGAAAAGGGAAAGGGAGAGGGAGAGGGAGAGGGAGAGGGAGAGAGGGAGAGGGAGAGGGAGAGGGAGAGAGGGAGAGGGAGAGGGAGAGGGAGAGGGAGAGAGGGAGAGTAGACGGAGAGCGAGAGGTGAGTTTTAAACTGTTTTCTATATCTCTGTCGTTGCATATCTGCATGTATAATCTCTCTCTCTCTCTCTCTCTCTCTCTCTCTCTCTCTCTCTTCCTCTCTCTTCCTCTCCCTTCCTCTCCCTTTCTCTCCCTTTCTCTCTCTTCCTCTCTCTTCCTCTCTCTTCCTCTCTCTTCCTCTCTCTTCCTCTCTCTTCCTCCTCTCTCCCTCCCTCTCCCTCTCCCTCTCCCTCTCCCTCTCCCTCTCCCTCTCCCTCTCCATCTCCATCTCCATCTCCATCTCCATCTCCCTTTCCCTCTCCCTCTCCCTCTCCCTCCCTCTCCCCCTCCCCCTCCACCTCTCCCTCCCCCTGTCTCCCTCTCCTTCTCTCGTTCCATGTTGATGTGTATCAGCATATGTTTTTTTCCCCTGCATGTGTGCCTGGTCATGTGGTTGCCCGCCTGCATACATTTCAATGCATTTATCTCAGCCGAATCACAAGAGTCAGCACATACAGACCGCTGTCAAAACCTTCCCCTAAGACCAAAACAAAGCAACACTTTGCTGTGCTTTGCAACAGAAGAGAAAAATTGGAGGAAAAATCTCCGGATTGATCTTTTGCTACGTTTGCAAACCTGTCAAAACCTTCGGCGTGTTTTACCAAATGTTGCAATGAATATTCGCTCATGCACTAATTAACGCATTCCTTCTGGGCACAGCGGCCTCTTCTTATTGTTTTTGGTGTCGTTACTTCGTTAATGATGGCAGCAGGATAATTATTATCACTGCTATCTGATCATTAGTTATATTGCCATTCCACTAGAATCATGATCATTAAAATGATTAATACTTTTTTCCCCAATAATATCGTTTCCTTCAGAACTTCCCTCTCCTTTTTCCCTCATTCTCTTATCTCCCTTCTCTGTCTCTCTCTCTCACTCACTTCCTCTTACTCTCTATCCCTCTCCCTTTTCCTCCCTCCCATTTATATTCTCCCTTTTCCTCTTATTCTCCCTATCCCTCGCCCTCTTCTTATCGCCGTCTCCCTCTCCCCCCCCCCCCCCCCTGCTTCGCGGCCAACCGTAACTTGCGCTTCGGCGGGAGTCTTCGCTCGGACGAAAATAGCCGCCGTAATGCCGCTTTTACTTCGTCGGGGAAGTTGTATCCTGCCGCCTCAGTCAGCCGGTTTAATCTTTCTCTTTCTCTTTCTCTTTCTCTCTCTCTCTCTTTCTCTCTCTCTCTCTCTCTCTCTCTCTCTCTCTCTCTCTCTCTCTCCTTCTCCTTCTCTCTCTCTTTTCTTTCCCTTTTTCTCATTTTCAGTTTCTTTCTTTTTTCAGTCTTATCATGATTCTCATTATCAAGCCCACTCTCTGTTTATCTTTTCCATCCACTACCTCTACTTAATTTTAACCTACGTTTTTATCTACCAGCGTGTAGCAAAAACAGGATCTCAATATATCTATCCAACAGCAACTTAATGGCTAACTGTCAGCCTTGCTTGTAAATTTTCACATTCAATTCATCTACCTACTTCTGGTGTTTCATTCAGAGAAGTTTAGGTCAGACTAAGGCCACGTAGAGGCGCCATTGTTTCCGTACGGTAAAGACGAGTCATCTAGGAGAGACTCCGATCTTATATCCCGGTTGTGCAGTCGTTCACTTAGTAGATTACCCAACGCCATTTGTACTACAGACTTCCATATAAAGGGACGTCTCTCGTTTACTGCGAAGGTAAACGGAGATTTGTTGGACGATTCTTTATATATTGTACTCCTTTAAGCCAAAATGAAACTAGCAAAAATATGTGGGTTTATATAAGTATCCTTCTTTATCCAGCACGTACGCACGCAAGCACGCATGCGCATGCACATGCACATGCACATGCGCACGCACATGCACATGCACATGCGCACACAAACACACACACACACACACACACACACACACACACACACACACACACACACTCACACTCTCTCACTCTCATACTCACTCCCACTGCGAACCGAACATATTTTTTTATATCTCTGATGAAGTCAAAATAAATTCAGTATTCCAAAAGAAAAAGCAAAATTCCCAAAATAGAGCAGGCTCGTCGCTGGCCGGGAGTCCTGCGGTGTCTTCAAGCTGCCCGGCCAAACCTGGACTCGCAGTTAGACGTGGAATGAATCCCTTGGAAACCTCTTGGAACTTCTTGGATCTTGTCGTCTAACTTAACGATAATGCATTTTCGCGTCTGTCTTCTATGTCTATGTTTCTTATTTCTCTTTCTCTTCTTCCGCTTTGTTCATCCGCTGTCTGGCTGTTGGTCGGTCTTTATCTGTGTCTGTGTGTCCGCATCTATGGTTCTCTCTCTCTCTCTCTCTGTCTGTGTTTGTATTTTGAGAGAGAGAGAGAGAGAGAGAGAGAGAGAGAGAGAGAGAGAGATACACACACAAACAGAGAGAGAGAGAGAGAGAGAGAGAGAGAGAGAGAGAGAGAGAGAGAGAGAGAGAGAAAGACTCACATACACACAAAGAGAGAGGTGTGGGGGGGGGGAGGGGCGAGCGAAGTAACACAAACCACAGTGGATCCGCGACATTACCTGCTCGGCGACGGTGCCAAGTCTCTGTTCTCTCGTGATGCCCGCAGAAGGCACCTGTTCTTTTCTCTTGTTTCCCCCCGGATCCTCCCCCGCTTTGTTTTCCCCTTCCCTTCCCCTTCCCCTGCCCCCTCTCCCCCTCGCCCACCCCCCAACCTCTCCCCTCTCCCAATCTCCCCCTCTCTCCCCCAACCTCTCCACTTTCTCTCCCCTCCCTTTCCTCCCATCCCCCTACTCTCTCTTTTCTCTTCCCCCCTCTCCCCCTACTCTTTCTCTTCCTCCCTTGTTCTCCCTCTCACCCGTCCCCTTCTTGCCCCCCCCCTCCCATCTTCCCCCTCCCCCATCTTCCCTCTTCCCTCCGAGTCCTTTTTGTGTTTTGGATTTCTTAGCGGCTTTTGTTTTTCTTCCTGATTCT
>NW_028234423.1:19391755-19396755 GCF_977035675.1 Penaeus japonicus | reverse complement strand
GGTCCTCGCGTGGGCTTTGGTTCTCTTCTGGATCGGAATCCTCAATTGGTATGGTTTCTTCTTGTGGTTTAGGGCTCGGATCCTTTATGTGTTTACGATCCTCGTGTGAGCTGAGGTCTTCCTGTGGTTGAGTATCTACATGTGGTACAGTATCTTCTTGTGGGATTGCAACCTCTTGCGGCTTCGAATCGTCTTGCTGATGGGAATCCTGATCTGGTTCAGATTCCTTTTGCAGCGAAGTCCCCTCAGAAGGCTTAGTTTCTTTTTGTGGGATGGGATCCGATTGTGGCTTAGGATCTTCCTGTGACTTAGCTTCCTCTGGAGTGACTGTGTCTGACTGTAAGGGAGGTTGTGATCCTTGTGCTGTGGTATCGGACTTTGTGCTTGGGACGAGGCGCTCCTGTGTGACTGGATTAATTTGAGAACTAGATCGAGCTCGAGGAGGATCTCCAGGCTGAGGGGCAGCTGCCTTTCGAGGAGTAGCTTGGACTGCAGAAGGGGGACGAGGAGTGTGACTGTGAGAAGCAACCTCCTGAGGGGGTCTGGACGGTTTACTCTTACTGCAAAATGATCCCATGGCCGAAGAGGGAAACAGAAGAGAAGGAGAACGATATCGCAAGTACTCAATAGAGGGAGGCGGAAGAGGAGAACTTGTCGAACGAATGACAAACCCTTCAACAGGTAATGCTGGATCTACTGAGAAAGACTCAAAACTCGAGAGATAGCAGGAACAGATATCTTTCGTATCTGAGCTGAGTAGTTAGATAAACAGTCTATCATCATACCTCCACGACCCATGAACAACTATCAACTAATCTGGTGTCGCGGCCTGACATGAACTTGAGTCTGCCCAGATAATGTAATCACTAAATCCATCACTGATTACCTTTCAGTGATTGTGCAATTCTGTAAAAATGATCATAAAACGTTATATCCACATAACGGTCTTTGTGGTCGTTTACCATTACAGGTTCACTCACTACGCTACATTTCCAACATGTCATATCTCCTACGAATATAGCAGTTTTTAGAGTCGTGACATTTCCTACAGAGATACAGCATATCTCCTACACACAGCAGGTGCAGGAAATATGCTGGGCACTAAATTGTTATGTTATTACTCCAATATTTGTAGGTTTCTAAAAGTGACTACGCGCCGCTCCATTGAGCAGTGGTATAAACCCATACTACAGTACATTCATGTTCACATCATTGGCAGCCATTATGAGAGAGAGAGAGAGAGAGAGAGAGAGAGAGAGAGAGAGAGAGAGAGAGAGAGAGAGAGAGAGAGAGAGAGAGAGAGAGAGAGAGAGAGAGAGAGAGAGAGAGAGAGAGAGAGAGAGAGAGAGAGAGAAGGGGAGAGAGAGAGAGGTAGAGAGAAGAAGAGAGAGAGAGTGAGAGAGAAAGAGATAGAAAGAGGGAGAAAGAGAGAGAAAGAGAAAGAGAAAGAGAGAAATTGAGAGAGATTGAGAGAGGAGAGGAAGAGGAGAGAGCGAGAGAGCGAGAGAGAGAGATAGAGATAGAGATAGAGATAGAGAGAGAGAGAGAGAGAGAGAGAGAGAGGAGAGACATAGAGAGGAGAGAGAGAGAGAGAGAGAGAGAGAAAAGAGAGAGAGAGAGAGAGAGAGAGAGAGAGAGAGAGAGAGAGAGAGAGAGAGAGAGAGAGAGAGAGAGAGAGGGAGAGAGAGAGAGAGAGAGAGAGGGGGGGGGGGATGGCGGGAGTAAGGAAGGGAGGAAGGGAGAGGGAGGAAGGGAGAGAGAGAGAGGGAAAGGGAATGAGAAAGATAAAAGAGAGAGTAATAGAGAGAGAAAGAGAGAACGAAAAAGAAAGAGAGAAAGAAAGAAAGAAAGAAAGAAAGAGAGTGAGAGTGAGAGAGAGAGATTTGATTTTGATATGTTTATTCATACTATATACATTGTATACACATGAATAGGCATAGTAACTATGCCTAAATGATTTGTACAGTTCATATTAGATTCTGAGACATACATTGTTGGTAAAGCAGATATTACTGTGACCCTGTCAATCGAGAGAGAGAGAGAAAGAGAAGAAAAGAGCGGCCGTGTTATCCCGTCAAAATCCCCTGTCAATGGCGGGCGTGGAGCGTCTAAATTGTTTCTTCATCAACTCCATTAACAACATTTTCTTTCGGTATGTGTGTTTACAAGCGAGTCAGTTAAGTGAACATAAAATAACAATATTATTGGCTCTTTCTATTGCGTCTCCCTTCTTTTTCTCTTGCTTTTCTTTTTGTCTGTCTCTGTCCTTCTCTGTCTCTGTCTGTCTCTGTCTCTGTCTCTGTCTCTGTCTCTGTCTCTGTCTCTGTCTCTGTCTCTGTCTCTGTCTCTGTCTCTGTCTCTGTCTCTGTCTCTGTCTGTTTCTGTCTCTGTCTCTCCTCCTAAGTTTAGATACAGGCAAGACTATAAGAGCACTCGCCGCAGCAGAACAGTGGCAGAAGAAGCAACGGACGTGTTAATGACAGTGACAGCGTAACGGCGTGACGGAGTTACGAGTGAACCTGAGGCATTTTGCTTGCGTAACAGCGGAAGGAATGGGGAGGGGGAGAGTGGGGAGGATGTGGAGAGGAGGAGGTGGTGGTGGACTGGAGGAGGAGGAGGGGGAGTGGGAGGAGGAGGAGGAGGAGGAGGGGGAGGAGGAGGGGGAGGAGGAGGGGGAGGGAGGAGGAGGAGGAGGAGGAGGAGGAGGAGGAGGAAGGAGGAGGAGGAGGAGGGAGGGAGGAGGAAGAGGAGGAGGAGGAGGGGGAGGAGCTAAGGAGGGAGGAGAAGGAGGAGGAGGAGGAGGAGGTGGAAGGACAGGTGGTTGGAGGATAAGGTGGGGGGTTTGTAGGTCGAGTGGTGGAGGTGTGTGGATGTGGTGGAATAAAAAGAGGAGGAAGAAGAAAAAGAGGAGGAGGAGAAGGAGACGGGGACGAAAAGGGAAAAGAAGAAAATATAATAAAACATAATAAGCATGAACGAATGGATGAAAATGTAGTCAGATTTATTAAAGGACAATGACTGAGGGTGAAAATGGAAGCGATGATGATCCATAGACAGCCATAAAAAAAGAATGCGTTGGTAACTCCTGGAGAGAACGCAAAAAGACCAAATACGCCGGAATGTGCATGGCGTCTCCGCCCCCCCCCCCCCCTTCTGACACCCTTCCCTCCTGCTCCTCCCAGAACGCCCGTCCACCCATCCTTCCCTCTTTCGTCCCTCCCTCTTCCTTCGTTCCTTCCTACCTTCCTCTTCCCTCTTCTCTCATTCCTTCTCCCCTCTTTCATCCCGTGCTTCTTCCTTCCACTTCTACTTCATCCTTACTTACTTCTCTCCCTCGTCCCTCTTACCCCTTTCTTCCCTCTTCCCTCTCTCCCCCTTTCCTTTCCTCCTTCCTTCCTTCTTCACTCTTCCTTTTCCCCCTTCACTCCCCTTTCCTTCCTCCCTCTTCCTCTCTCCCCTTCACTCCCTCCCTCCCTCTACCCCTCCCCCTGCCACTGCATCACACTGCACGCCTCTATTGCATCACTCAATCCTCCTTCTCCCTCCTTCCATCCTCATTGTCACTAATGCAGTGTCTTTTTTGTATATTCTTTTCTTTACTTTTGTTGTTATATATTCTTTTTGTGTGTAAATTCTATGCCTACAAAGCAAAGGGATAACTAGACTGAAAATATATAAACACCATAAGTCTCTCCCTGATTTTCCCTTGTAGCTCCTACCCCTGGGCCTCTCCTATCCTCTCCTATCCCCTCCTACCTCCTATTCGTATCCCCATAACCCCGCCCACAACACCTTACACCATCTATCCCCTACTCCTACCCCTTCCTCTTACTCTTCCACGTACCCCTCCTACCCTTTATCCTTCCCAACCCCTTCCCCCATCCCATCCTCTTGCCCCCCTCCCTTGTCCTATCCTAACCCCCTTGCCCCCCTCCCTAGTCCTACCCTACTCCCTCGCCCCTCTCCCTAGCCCTACCTTAACCCCTTGTCCGCCTCCCTAGTCCTACCCTATCCCCTTGTCCCACTCCCTAGTCCTACCCTACTCCCTTGTACCCCCACCCCACCCCAGTCCCCCTAATTTACCAACCTCCCTGCGAACTCCCAGCAGTGAACCACAGCGCACAACAGCTCGTCTCTTCTCTTCTTTTCTCTTCTCTTGTCTTGCCTCGGCCCGTTGTCTGAACACGTCGTCACAACTCGTTGACTGAATTCGTTGTCTGCAAAACTCGTTGAATGACTCGTTGACTGAACTCGTTGTCTGAACTGGCCGTCGCTTTAACTGGTAATTTGGACTCGACTGAACGCTTCGTCTGAATTTGTCAACTGAACTTATGATCTGAACTCGTCGCCTGAACTCGCCGTAACTTCAGCCCCTTTCCCCCAAAGCCTTAGAACTCGCCTGAACCAAGTCATCGCCTTCGACTGAGGAGGAGCGAAGGGGGCAGTCGAGGGATGGAGAAAAGCACAAAAGACTGGGTGGACATGCGTCGAGGTCGGGCGTACTGTGTGTGTGTGTGTGTGTGTGTGTGTGTGTGTGTGTGTGTGTGTGTGTGTGTGTGTGTGTGTGTGTGTGTGTGTGTGTGTGTGTGTGCGTGTGCGTGTGCGTGTGCGTGTGCGTGTGCGTGTGCGTGTGCGTATGTATATGCATGTGCATGTGTATGTGCGTGTGCATGTGCGTGTGCATATGCATGTGCGTGTGCGTGTGCTTTAGTGCATGTGCGTAAGAGGGCAAGAGAGGAGAGTGTGGGCAAGGTTAGAGGATAGAAAGGGTGTAAACGGGTATGTAGATAAGAGACCAGGGCAAAGGGAGGGGACACGGTGTGTGGATGAGGGAAGGGAGGGAGATGGAGAAAGGATGCTCGGGAGTGGATAGGAGGATGAGAGAGGGGAGAGGCAGAGGGAAATAAGTAGAAGGATGTGTGGGTAGGAAGGTAGAAAAGGGAAGAATATACACCCAAGAAAGGAGATAGATAGAAAAACGATTGTTAAGGGGATGGAGA
>NW_028234423.1:19366755-19381755 GCF_977035675.1 Penaeus japonicus | reverse complement strand
TCTCTTCCATCTCATTCTCATTCTCCTCCTCCTCCTTCTTCTTCGTCCCTCTCTCTCACATTCCAGAACCCCCCCCCCCCCTTGCACGTCCCTGGCGGCCCGTAATAGGGATTGTATTATGCTCAGTCCCTGGTAGAGGCGCAGGTGAGGTTTTGCATTGTTGATTATCATTATTTGGTTGCTATTTTATGATTTTGTTGCATTTCCTTTTACTGTCTGAAGTTTCATTTTGTATGTTGTTGTTTTTTGTTGTTGTTGTTGCTGTTGTTGTCTGCGCCTTTGTTCTAGATTTATTTTTCTAAACACACACACATACACACACACACACACACACACACACACACACACTCACACACACACATATTATTCTCTCTCTCTCTCTCTCTCTCTCTCTCTCTCTCTCTCTCTCTCTCTCTCTCTCTCTCTCTCTCATCACCCAATCGTCCCCTTTTAACCCATAATAAAAGCCCATAACAAATGACAATCCTATCTGGCTCTTGTTCGCACTCCTTAGTTCCCATTATTCGCACTGCCACTGAGTACTAATTGGTGGCAAGATAGAGTAACAACATCAATTTACAGGTGAGGCCATTTTTCTTCCTCTTCACCTCTTCTCCTTTTTGTCTATCCGCTACTTTAGTCTATTTACTATTCTTTCTCTCATCTCCTTTCTATAAATTTCAGCATTTTTTTTGTGGTGTGTGATTTTTTTTTCCTCGTCTCTTGCTTCGCTCGTTGTTGGCACTGAGCCAGGGATGAGCGGCGAGGACAGGTAGGAAATACAGACACGGATGTGATCACGTACTCATATGCACACACGCACACACACACACACACACACATATATACATATATACATATACACACATATACATATACATATACATATACATATACATATACATACATACACACACACACACACATATACACATACATACATACACACACGCACACACATATACACATACATACATACACACACACACACACATATACACATACATACATACACACACGCACACACACACACACACACATGTATACATATACACACATATACATATACATATACATATACACACACACACACACACACACACACACACACACACACACACACACATCACAGTAACCGCGTATAAACATACCTGATAAACTTGAATTGCTGAACCATGCAGACTAGTTCATCAGGTTTGATCTCATGTCTCTGTCTGTCTGGATAGTTGACTCATGCTTCAGGTATTTAGATGATGGATAGGTGGGTCGATGGAAGGATAGGTGGGTGGATGGGTGGGTGGGTAGGTGGGTGGGTGGGTGGGTGGGTAGGTGGGTGGGTAGGTCGATGGATGGGTAGGTGGGTGGATGGATGGATGGGTGCATGGGTGGGTGGGTGGATGGGTGCATGGGTGGGTGGGTGGATGGATACATGGGTGGGTGGGTGAGTGGATGGATGGATAGGTGGGTGGATGGATGGATAGGTGGGTGGATGGATGGATGGGTGCATGGGTGGGTGGGTGAGTGGATGGATGGATGGATGGATGCAAAGAAGAATGGTGTGTTGGGAAGATGAAGACAGACATATAAATATATTAGATTGCTAGATGAACAGGTAGATAGATATACAAAAAATATGGCCAGGTGTAACAATGACCGAATGAATAATTACATAAGTGGATGGATTACACAAAAATACACAACATAGAACTGGGTTAAAAAAAACGAATGGACCTAAACCTCAACGAAATGGATAAGAAAGAATCTCTCTTTCTCTCTCTCTCTCTCATAATATATATATATATATATATATATATATATATATATATATATCCATAGAAACAAAAACAAAAACACAAAACAAGAATAAAACAAAGAAAAAGAAAGAAAACCGAAGAAATGACCCGAAATGCTTAGGGCAAGAAGCATCTTTCCCTGACTTCGTCTGCATGTGCCTTGAGTGAGACAGGATGTTGTGGCGTTTTATCAGTTATGGCAGTGATAACAACAGAGGCATCAACTGAACAAACAACGGTGGCTATGGTGACTGCGGTGAATCACGTGTGAGTCACCATCTTGAACTAAAACATCAATGGTATTATTGTGATGGGGTGGAGGTGCTTTTGGTTTTGTCTTTCTTGTTGATGTTGATGTGATTATGATAGCAATGATAACGATGGTGATTATGGAATTATTATATAATTTGAATAACAATAGTACTTATGTTTCATTTGTTGTTGTTACATTAATATTATTACCATCCTATGTGGTAATACTGACATGATTAACATTACCATCATGATTCGGCATCATGGTCGAGCAACATGAGCAATACCTCTTCGCGACCGCCTACATGCTGTCATCACTATACCAACCAACACCATTATTCTTCTATAGCCCCTTCACTTCACTATCGCTACCACCATCTTCACTTTTGCCATCAACAAGCATACTTACCATCCTTCTCATCAATTACACCACCATCATCATCTTCTAACTCACATTCATCACTTGCACCATCATCACTCACCAGCTCACCAATACCATCATCACCATCACTCTTCAACAACAATCACCACTATTACCAACAGCATCACATCATTCTCCAACTCACAATCATCACCAGTACTACCCAACTAACAACCATCACCATCACCACCATCAACACCATCACCCTCCGACTCACCATCCCCGCCATCATCATCACAGCCAGCAACAGCAAAAAGCGCACTGTTGGCAATAGCACTTTGCTAGCTTGGCAACGCATGAACCCCCGCTATTTCTGTGTGTGTGTGTGTGTGTGTGTGTGTGTGTGTGTGTGTGTGTGTGTGTGTGTGTGTGTGTGTGTGTGTGTGTGTGTGTGTGTGTGTGTGTGTGTGTGTGTGTGTGTGTGTGTGTGTGTGTGTGTGTGTGTGTGTGTGTGTGTGTGTGTGTGTGTGTGTGTGTTTGTGTGTGAACCACCATCATGGGAGTGGGGGGGGGTAAGGGGGAGGGTACGGAAGTCAGGAGGTGGAGGGGGTAATGAGGATGGGGAATGGGGGAGGGGGAGGAGGAGGGAGGGGAACGCATTGGTGGAGGAGGAGGGGGAAGGAGGAGGAGGAGGAGGAGGAGGGAGGGAACGCTTTGGTGGAGGACGAGGGGGAAGGAGGAGGAGGAGGAGGAGGAGGAGGAGGAGGAGGAGGAGGAGGAGGAGGAGGAGGAGGAGGAGGAGGAGGAGGAGGAGGAGGGGGGGGAAGGGGGAGGGGGAGGTAGTGCCACATGTGCCAGCTGTTGAAACAAGTGTACTTTTTTTCCTTTGCTTTTTTCGAAGTGGAAAGTTTCTCCTTGGCAATTTGGCAGTTTTCTTCTCTGACAGTAAGGATGGTTGACTGGTTTTGTGTATGAATGGCCGGTGGGCTGAATGACGGGACCTCTGACTGTTTGGTCGACTGACTGCTTGTTTGACCGTTCGACTAACTGATGAATCTGGTCAGACTAATGGCAGTTTGGCTGACTGGTTTTCTGACTTAAAACCCAGAGTCAGTATTTAAAATTCATATATAAATCACTTTATGAGTAAACTGACACTGAATCAATCTTTTAATTACTATTTATAATCTGTCTATCTGTTATTTTGTCTGGTTTCCTACCTACCTGCTCGTTTAACCCAACGCCTACCTGCTCACCTGTCGACCTTAATTCCTGCTTACGGACTGCTACTTCCGTTCCTGTCTGACAACTTTAATGTCTGCATTTCTGCTTGCTTGTCTGTCTGTCTGTCTACTAGGTTGTCTCTATATCTACCTACATCTACGCACGTCAAATTGTCTGCCTTTTTATTTTTTGTCAACCTGCCTACATTCCAATATGTCTGCTTGCTCGTCTGCTGACTCCCCATTCTGTCTGCATGATTGCCTCCCTGCCTGCTTGTCTGTCTGCTTCTCCCTTTTCTTGTAAGAAAAGGGGGAAGAGCAACGACTGACGTAAGTAGGTAAGAAGAGTCTCTCTCTCTCTTTCTCTCTCTCTTTCTTTCTCTTTCTTTTTCTTTTTCTTTTTCTTTTTCTCTTTCTCTTTCACACACACACGCACACACACACACACACACACACACACACACACACACACACACACACACACACACACACACACACACACACACACACACACACACACACACACACACACACAAGAGCATACATAAATAGACGGCTAGATAGATACAGATATAGATATAGATAGATATATAGATATATATAGACAGACATATGAATAGACAAATAAGTAAATAATGAGACACAAAATTAACCGAAAGGAGATAAGGAACGATAAGGTCAGACCTCGATCGCAACGGGACTGAACCGGCACATAATCCAGGCTTGACCTCCGCCCCGGGAAGTATTGACCCGCTTTCAATATTCAGTAGAGCCAAGAGGGGGGGAGGGGGGAAGGGGGGGAAGGACGGAGTGGAGGGGGGGAGGCTTCGAAGGAGGGGGGGGAGGGAGGCTTCGAAGGAGGGGGGGGGGGGGAAATGGAAGGAAGGAATGGAGGGGGGAGGGGGAGGAAGGACGGAGTGGAGGGGGGAGGGAAGCTTCGAAGGAGGGGAGAAGGGGGAGGGAGGACAGAGTGGAGGGGGGGAGGGAGATGGAAGGAAGGAGAGGAGGGGGTGTAGAAGAAAGGAGGATAGAAAAAAAAAGAAAGAGAGAGAGAAGGAGGAGAAAGACATGAATGACAGAGGGAGAGAAAAAAAAATACACGTAGGAATGACCATACGTCTCTAAGTATCTTTACCAATCTGTTTTACATAATCACTCCCTAACCATGAACCTCTACAAATAAATAAATGAATAAAAAAAACGCAAATTATATGAATTCTTCTTCTACTTGAGTATCGATTTTGATAGCATTTGTACTAATGATCTTAATAAGAATACAAATTAAATATTTATAGTAATAATGATAATTATCATTATTATATATATATATATATATATATATATATATATATATATATATATATATATATATATATATATATATTATATACACACACACACACAATCGGCTTAATCAAAGGCCTTACCTTCATAGACCGATACAAAGACAGTAGTCGACTATAGCCACACATCGGCCGCTACGATTAACTTAGCCCCTTTTCAAACTCACGACACGTACCTGAAACGAAGAAGAAAATATGCATGTTTTATCCCAATTAACACATAAAAATCAAGACAAAGAAAAAAACAAACAAAAAAATTTAAATGAATAAACATAACAAGCGATGCCAATAAGCATGCCCAAAGTGGAAATAATTTTTCGAGATTTGAGAAGAAATTCGAAAAACGTAAAACAAGCGAGGTCTCCTAAGCGGCGAGAAACATTTTGTGGTCGATAGTTGGAGTTCCTTTGACTTATTTTTCTTTCTGATATCTGTTGGTGTGGGATGGCAGAGCGGGGGAGGGATGGGGGGATTCTCTTCCCCCCCCTACCTTCGCTCCCCCTGACCCTCTCCCCCCTACCCCATTTTCTGTCTTCTGCCAACCTATCACCTTTCACATTCCGAGTTCTTTTTTTTATTTCATTTCTTTTTATAACCAATCAATCAATCAACCTGTATATTTGCGAACCTTTATTTTTTTCTTTGTATCCATGCCAGTGTCTCAACTCTCTCTCTCTTCCTCTTCCTCTTTCTCACTCTCTCTCTTTTCATGTATCTCCTTGTTTTTCTCTTTATTCTTCCTGTACTCTAAATTCTCATTCATCTTCGTATCCCCCTTTTATTCCTCTCTTCCTCCTCTCCTCTTTATCATCACAACTGTCACCATTATCACAATCAGTACCAATTATTATCAACATCACCAATATCACCATCATCATCAATATCGTCATCATTACCATTAGCATCATCACCATCAAATAATATGCAAAAAAGGGATGCCTATGGGTGGGTGGTTGGGGGAGGGGGGGTTGACCTCTCCTCCCTCTCTCCTCCCCAAAATCGATTCGAAAAAAGGTCGGTTGGTGACCTTACAACTGTTTCAGGAAAGAGCTGAAAGAATTGATAAGGTCAGAGGGGTCAATTTCATGATCATAAGGGCTTTCTAGTTCTTTGGTTTGTTTGGATTGTTTGTCTGTTTTTTTTTTTGTTTTTTTTTGCATGATTGTTATCCATTGTACGTGTTTTCTCCCTGTGGCTGTCTCTCTCTCTCTCTCTCTCTCTCTCTCTCTCTCTCTCTCTCTCTCTCTCTCTCTCTCTCTCTCTCTCTCTCTTTGTTTGTGTGTGTATCTCTCTCTCTCTCTCTCTCTCTCTCTCTCTCTCTCTCTCTCTCTCTCTCTCTCTCTCTCTCTCTCTCTTCCTTTCTCTCTCTCTCTCTCCCGTTGTCTCTCTCTCTCCCTCTCTCTCTCTCCCTTCCCCTTTCCCACTGTCTCACTTTCCCTGTCTTCTCTTCCTTCACCCTTTCTTTTTCTCCCTCTCTCTCTCTCCCTCCCTCCCAATCCCCCTCTCCCTCTCTCACCCCTTCCCATCCCCAATTCCCCTTCCCTCTCTCACCCCTTCCCATCCCCCAATCCTCCCTCCCTCTCTCCCCTCACAACATAACCCAAGACAAGAACCCTTGTGGCTCTCGCTCCCACATTGTGAATACAAAACACGGGCCACCGACGCACGCACGCACGCACACACACTCGCTCATGTCATTGTTTGGTCGCGGAGGCAGTCGCTGGTGAGGCCACTCGAGGGGAGGGCATTACGAGGGTGACCTCAGGGTGGGGCGAAGGGTGAGAGATGGAGGGAATGAGTGGGAGGAAGGGAGAGAGGGAGGGAAGGGGAGGGAAAGAGTGGGAGGAAGAGGGAGGGAATGAGTGGGAGGAAGAGGGAGGGAGAGGTAGGGAAAGAGTGGGAGGAAGAGGGAAGGAGGGAGGGAGAAAGGTAGGAAGGAAGGAAGAGAGATGGAGGATTGGAGGAGAAGGTAAGTGAGTGGAGTATAGGGGTGGGAGGAAAGGAGAGAGGGAGAGGGAGAAAGAGAAGAGAGAGCGCTAGCGGGAAACACAGCCCCGAGTTGCATCTCCCAAGTGCAACAATATCAAGCAACTGTCACGTCACCGGAAGTCTTTTAAGGCAAAATTAACGGTCTTCAGTTCGCCATTTTCTCCCTCCCCCCTTCTCTGCCTCATCTCTCCCTTCCCCCTCCTCCCCTCCCCAGGGAGACAGCCATTGTGTGGCCATCACAGCATCCTCTCCACTCCCCTCCTCTCCCTCCCACTTTTCCTTCATCTCTCTCTCTCCTCTCCTCTCCTTTCTTTTCGTCTTTTCTCTTCTCTTCTTCTCTCTCTCATCCCCCTCCCTTCTTCTTCTTCCATCCTTCACTGGCCTCCTCCTTGTACGCTCCCGAACTATCTCGCTCTCTCGTGCTCTCGTTCTTACATGCATCGTCTGTCTGCCTCTCTCTCTGTTTTTCCCCTCTTCGCCCTTCTCCTCTAATCTTCTCATTCTTCTTCTCCTCTTTCTTCCTCTTCTTACATCATCTCCCTCTCATACACGCATGCAATCACCATTTTCTGACCCCATCCACCCACCCCGCTCTCAAAACAAACTCCAAATTCCACTCGGTAGCGCCAAGCAAGACCGAAAGACACCTTAGAAGAAGCCTTAAAAAAAAACAGCCGCTGCTCTCCCTTCGTCGGCTTGGCTTTCTTGGCTTTCCGCTTTCCCCTCGTCTGTTAAGGAGAAAGAACACGCAAAATCGTGTAAACAAAGAACAGTTCTCGTGGAAAGACAGGAAGAGATATTTTTTTCATCTTTATCTCTTTCATTAATCTATTTAATATTCTTTTTATGTTTTAGCATCATTATTTTGTCTTTAAGGACGTTTAGATGAGATAAAAAGATTTAATTACTTATTAATTGCATGAAGTACGTAGGTAAAATTAATAATGAGTAAATCTGCAAATTTAGGAACTATTGTCTATAAGAAATTAAAAATATATCATGAATATATCGTATTTATGAAAATGATTAATAAATCTGTCAAATCATGCATATTCTCCAAATGCTGAACCTATTCGCTGTAAATGCGTTTTTAAAGAAATAAACATCATAAACACGTGTCTTTAATAGAAGCGGGAAGCATATTTTTTTTATCAACGAAAAAAAAATCCACATGGCATTCCAATATGGCTCCTTCATTTCCGATAACCCGGTGCATTTCTTAAAAGTTGCCAACTGCTTCATTTTTCTTAGTATATTTTCACGCATTTCAGTGTTCTATTCACAAATCTTTTAAAGTGGTTGGAGGAGTCTGTCTGGCTCTGTTCACGTCACCGTCTGCAGCACACGAAGCTTATCAGCGTTGCACCATTAGCCATTAGTGCCACAATTGCTGCGTTAAGCTTCGGGGTAATCAGCCTTACAAACAGGACAAGGAAATGTCTAATTAGCAACCGAGACTTAGAGGGAGAGAGCGGGGTTAAAATAAACCCAGAGAATAATTATCGCCGGCAAAATCGTTATGTAAGTCAGGAAAAACACTCACGAGAGAAGGGTCACTTACTTGTGTGTGTGTGTGTGTGTGTGTGTGTGTGTGTGTGTGTGTGTGTGTGTGTGTGTGTGTGTGTGTGTGTGTGTGTGTGTGTGTGTGTGTGTGTGTGTGAGAGAGAGAGTAATTGAGTGAAAGGACAATCGAGTGAGAGAGGTAGAGTGAGTGAGAGAGAGAGAGAGAGAGAGAGAGAGAGAGAGAGAGAGAGAGAGAGAGAGAGAGAGAGAGAGAGAGAGAGAGAGAGAGGGAGAGAGAGGAGAGAGAGAGGAGAGAGAGAGAGAGAGAGAGAGAGAGAGAGAGAGTGAGAGAGGGGGGGGGGAGAGGAGAGAGAGAGAAAGAAAGATAGAGAGAGAGAGAGAGAAAGATAGAGAGAGAGAAAAACAAAAAGATGTATATGTATACATATATCAAGGTATTTGCCACAGCAGCATGAAGGTGTATGGATGTGCAAGGTATTTTATTTACCTTTCATCATTTCGTGTTGCAATTTCCCGCTTGCAACAAGGACAACTGCTTCAAATATGCGTCTGTTTGTTCCCATCTTTCAACAGAATTTTGAAATAAACCCATAACATGAACTCATTCTATAAACAGAAGTTCAAACAACTGTAAAAGATAAAACTATAATCTATACCCGTCTATCTGCCTTGATATATTTATGAATCTATCAACCCAACTATTTATCTATCCAACTTACTATCTATCTACCTACCTACCTACCTACCTACCTACCTACCTACCTACCAACCAACCAACCAACCAACCAACCAACCAACCAACCAACCAACCAGCCAACCTACCTACCAGCCAACCTACCTACCTACCTAACTACCTACCTAACTAACTACCTACCTAACTACCTACCTAACTACCTATCAACCAATAAAAGAAGTAGAAAAAAAGGGAAAGTAAATAAGTAAAAAAATGAAAATAAGCAAGTAGAATAAGAATCAGAAAAAAACGTGGAAACAATAAGAAAAATAAAAAGGGGAAGAAACCAAGAAAAAGGAAAAAATTAGGCGAGGTACGAGAACAAAAAAGAAGAAGAAGAAGAAAAAAAAGAAGTAGAGAGAGAATAAAAGGAAACAGATCGAAAATAGAAGATAAAAAAAATACATGAATAAAAAACACGTAATAAAATGAAGCAAATTTGATACAAAGAAGAGAAACAGAAGGAAGAAGAAGAAGAAATAAAGAACAAGAAAGATACGGCCTTCCAATCACGGGATCGATGAGGATCTATTGACAAATCCAACCAAATTCCTTCATCATATTTCTCCAATATATATATTTTCATTTCAGAAGGAAGTTGCGTCCGTTTTTTGTTTTTTTTGTTTTTTTACATGTTATCTAAGAATTTAAAAAAATCCAAAGCTTATTCCAGAGAAGTTTGTTTGTGGTTGATACTATCATGACAAAATATTCAAAATGCTAGTTCAAAATACCAGCACAAAATTATCGACAACAAACGAGTTCAAAATGCTATTTAAAATCAACATACAAAAATACACATTCCAAAACGCTAACTCAAACTATCAGTTCAAGATGCCAGTGCAAATGATCATACGGAAATGTTCAGCGAATGTGAATGTCGGATTAAATTACTCATTTTGAATCGCAATACCGGATACTTGGGTTGGAAAGAAGGGAAGGGAAGGGAAGGGAGGGATAGAGGGAGGGAAGGGATAGAGGGAGGGAAGGGAAGGGAGGGATAGAGGGAGCGAAGGGAGGGGAGGGAAGGGAGGGATAGAGGGAGGGGAGGGAAGGGAGGGATAGAGGGAGCGAAGGGAAGGGAGGGGTAGAGGGAGCGAAGGGATGGGAGGGTACAGAGAGGGAAGGGGTGGATACATGGAGGGAAGGAAACGATAGAGGGAGGGAGGGATACAGGTAAGGATGGGTAGGATACATGGAGGGAAGGGAGGAATAGAGGGAGGGAAAGGAGGGATACCATTCCGGATACTTGAGGCGAAATAAAGGGATGGGAAGGGAGGGATACAGGGAGGGAAGGGGAAGGGAGAGACACAGGGAGGAAAGGGAAGGGAGTTACACAGGGAGGGAAAGGAAAGGAAAGGGGGGATACAGGGAGGGAAGTAAGGGATACAGAGAGAAAGGGAGAAGGAAGGAAGGAGGTAAAGGAAAGGAGAGTTTGAGAGGGAGGGAAAGAAGGATAGAAAGACGATACGGCGATAAAAATTAAGGATTAGCGAAGATCTAAAATTAATGATGATGATGATGATGAAAACGATGATGAAGCTGATGATGATGATGAAGTTGATGATGAAAGTGATGATAATGAAGATAAAGATATTGATGGTGATGAAGATGATGATGAAGGTGAAGGTGAAGAAGATAAAGATGATGATTGTGATGATTAGTGAAGATTGTTATTATCATAAAAATGATCAGAATAAGAGTAATACATAAATGTTAGCAATCGAAATAATAAAGGATGATGATAATTATAATAAAATTTCATAATAATAATAATAATAATAATAATAATAATAATAATAATAATAACAATAACAATAATAACAACGAGAACACCAATATTCATAACCCTCATCATCACCATCATCACCAAAATAAAGATCAACAATAACCACAAAAAAAAAAAAAAAAAAAAAAATACAAGGGCGAGAAAACAATTGCGCAAAATGTCAGTTCGCGTCGACATTTGACCGTGACACGCCTCTTCGTGGACAATTCCAAGAACAAAACAAAAAGACAAAAGATGAAGTAAAGAGTGTGAGAGGGAGATAGGGAGAGGGAGAGAGGGGGAGGGGGAGAGAGAGGGAGGGAGAGGGGGGGAGGGAGGGAGGGAGGGAGGGAGGGAGGGAGGGAGGGAGGGAGAGAGGGAGGGAGAGAGGGAGAGAGGAGAGAGGGAGAGAGGGAGAGAGGGAGAGAGGGAGAGAGAGAGAGAGAGAGAGAGAGAGAGAGAGAGAGAGAGAGAGAGAGAGAGAGAGAGAGAGAGAGAGAGAGAGAGAGTGAGAGACTGATACAGAGAGAGAGAGAGACTGAAACATAGAGACAGAAACAAAACTGAAAGAGAGAGAGAACATGAGACACGCCACGAAATCATGTCTGAGAAACGAAATAGCGAGAGAGCGAGAGAGGAAGAAAAGACAGAAGCCACATCACGGCCGCAAAAAGATGTAAACAATACATCGAAACGCTTATGCAATCTGCAGAACTGAAGCTAGCAAAGAGGATGCAAAGAGGAGGAGAAACGAATGCAAAGAGAGGAGATAAAGAAGAGGAGGAGGGTTAGTAAGATAAAAATGTTAGATAATGAAGACTGGGGAGAGGAGAGAATAGAAAGAAGACGAGGGGAGATAGATAGATTGATAGATAGATAGATAGATAGAGAGAGAGAGAGGCGACGTAAAATAGTGAGGGAAAATAAAAATGGAAAGAAATTGAGAGAGGGAGAGGGCACACAGAGGGAGGGAGGGAGAAGGGAGGGAGCACGGAGAGGGAGAGGGAGAGAGAGAGAGAGATAAAAAGAGATACAAAGAAAAGAAAAGAAGAGAAAATCCAGAGAAAGAAGGGTATAAGAAAGACAAACATACAGACATAGAAGCACGAGCTCACAAGAATAGGAGCATGAGAGCGCACGTCCACCACCAAAGAGATGACGCAACCGACAACCTCGTGTCTTCCAAGAAACGGAGGCATCAACTCGAGAGGTAGATCAAGAAGATCTACCGATGCCCCTTTTCCCCCTCCCCTTCCCCTCTCACATGCCCCTTCCCCTCTTACCTTCTTCCCTTCTCTATCCTCCCCCTCCTACCCCGTCCCCTCAACACTTTTCTTCTATCTCCATAACCCTTTCCTTATTTCATTCTTCCTATCCTTACCCCCCCCTTTCTCCCTCCCCTTCCCCACACCATTCTTCCCTTCCCCCAGACCTAGACCACTCACTCCCTCACGCCCCCCCCCCCCTTTCGAGCGCCAAGAGAGGTCAGCTGGGATACTACCCCCCCCCTATCAATCCACCCACCACCTCTCCTTCCCCCTTCCCCCCCATTTCCCACTCCTTCCCCCTAACCTACCCCCCTCCCCATTTTCGCATCACAACCAACCAGTGTGGCATGGATTGAATGACTCATGAAAAGAAATAAAAAAAATAAAAAACTAATAAAAAAAAATAAGGAGAGAAGGAATTTTGATGATGTTTTTTCCAATAAGGAATGTGTGATGACGTAATTGCTGACGGGGGCGCTGACGAAGGTGGAAACTAGAATCTTTAAGGTCTTTTGAAATAGGTGAGGCAAAATGTTTAATCTTTCCTTTCGTCTGTGTCTGCACATTTGTCTCTCTCTCTTCCTCTCCCTCTCCCTCTCCCTCTCTCACCTCCTTCTCTTCCCCCATTCAACATTATCACCTATCTTCCTTCCCCTCCCCCATCCCCATCCTAAATATGTCACAAACATAATTTTACACCATTTACATACAAACAGCAATGGTACACTGATTGCAAGAAACCAAATCCCGGCGGGTTGATATCAATCGTTTGCAATCACTTTACTCCATTTAAAGCCATTGGATTGCATTTAGATAATACGATTGGAAATACATTCTACAGTTACATATATCGTTTTGTATTTTTATCTAATGTTCTATTTTGTTTTGCTGTCTGTTGTTTTTCGTTTGTTTATGTATTTCTATTTTCCTTATTTTGGTCGAGTACTTGTTTTTATTTTTTTCTCATTGTTTGCCCTCAATATGTACTTGCATTATTTTGCATTATGTTTGCTTTTTACTTTTTTATGTTCTTTTTCATCCATTTTGCATTTGTCATTTCAGAATTTCTTTGTTTCATTCGTGTTTTTTGGCCTTGTTCATAATCTTATTTTTTCTGCTCTGCATTTGTATTTTCAGTTGTCATTTTCTTTCTCGTTACAACATTTACTTTCTTTGCTCTCATTCGTGTATGTTTACATTTACTTCTTTTATTTTTCTCTTTCTCTCACATACAGTCAGAAATCACTAAAATCATCATAATTTCTTCATTTTTCTAGTTTGCTTTACCGACTGTCGCCACAGCATTTTCTTTTGACTCATGTCTTCATCATTTTACGTTATTTCCTTTCCTTTTCTTTGCCTGTTTATTTTTCTCCTGGCTTTATCTTATAACTTATTTGTTCTCCTTGTTAGCCACACCTACCAGTGCCGAGAAAGCACGGTTGCGTCATGAGGGCTTGGGCTCCTATTTTGCTTTACTTGTTTGAATGTTTTCTTTTTCATTTTGGGTTGAATTTATTCTTTGCATTCACAGTACTAAGGGGGAAGCAAAATATATATATTTTTAATATGTATATGTTACTCATCTTTATGTTCATTTAAATGCACGCACGCACACTAACAAACACCCACACCCACACCCACACACACACACACACACACACACACACACACACACACACACACACACACACACACACACACACACACACACACACACACACACACACACACACACACACACACACACACACACACACACACACACACACACACACACACTCACAAACTTACTCTCTCTTTCTTAGACAGATAGATAGAGATACACAGATAGATAGATAGACAGATAGACAAAGAGAGAGAAAGAGAGAGAGAAAGAGAGAGAGAGAGAGAGAGAGAGAGAGAGAGAGAGAGAGAGAGAGAGAGAGAGAGAGAGAGAGAGAGAGAGAGAGAGAGAGAGAGAGAGAGAGAGAGAGAGAGAGAGAGAGAGAGAGAGAGAGAGAGAGAGAGAGAGAGAGAGAGAGAGAGAGAAGAGAGTGAGAGAGAGACAGAAAGAGAGAGAGACAGAAAGAAAGAGATACACACAGATAGATAGACAGATCAACAGAAAGGTATCTATATAGATACATATAGGGACAGATGGATAGAAAATCGGATAGATGCATTTCAGGTTGACGCCCGCCACAACGCCCATCCAACCAACCGGTTGTTTCGTCCGAACCGAAACCTCATTCCTGTCGCCCCCAAACCACGGTGCGTAAACCCCGTAACTCGAAACCTCCGCTTTGGAACCCCTTAGCAACCGCCCCCTCTGCACCCTATATCTTCTCCCCCGTTTCACCCCCACCACCCTCTCCTCCTCCCCTACACTGTAACCCTTCATCTACATCTACTCTTACCACATCCCTTTATACATATATACATATATACATGCATACATACATACATACACACACATACATACGCATACACACACACACACACACACACACACACACACACACACACACACACACACACACACACACACACACACATACACACACACAATCTCTCTGTGTCTGTCTGTCTGTCTGTCTGTTTTTCTGTATGTCTGTCCTTCTCCCCACCCCCAACACTCTCTCTCCACCCACCCACACCCACATTGCATCCACATTGCCAACCCCTTTCTTCACCTGGAACTTGGAAAAGACACCTGTTCTCACTTTCACTCTGTCTGCCTCTGTCTGCCTCTGTCTGTCTGTCT
>NW_028234423.1:19356755-19359255 GCF_977035675.1 Penaeus japonicus | reverse complement strand
CTTGGGGTGTTTTCATATATCCTACTCATGAAATTAACTCAGGATGTTTTTCACATCCCTACTCATGAAACTCACTCAGGTTTTTTTTTTCACATAGCCTACTCATGAAACTTACTCAGTATTTTTTTTCACATCCCTACTCATAAAACTTAGGGTGTTTTCACATATCCTACTCATGAAACTTATTCAGGATGCTTTTTCACATACCCTACTCATGAAACTTACTCAAGTTTTTTTTTTCACATACCCTACTCATAGAACTAACACGACTTTTTTTTAAACATTTCCTACTCATCACGAATTCCGACCTTTCCTCTCCGCTTTCCGATTTCCAATTTCAGCTTCGGATTCAGTCGGAGAAAAATTCGATTTCAAAGGCAGGCTTCTATTTCAAACATCTGCGCTCGAAATAACTTTTTTCAATTCCCATTTCCTGCTTTACTTTTCACATTTAAGCCCTTTTTATGCCTCATTCGAGCTTTAGAGTTGCGATTTGCATTTGCAGATGAAATGCATAAGGGATGGGTACAGAGGTGTGTGTGTGTGTGTGTGTGTGTGTGTGTGTGTGTGTGTGTGTGTGTGTGTGTGTGTGTGTGTGTGTGTGTGTGTGTGTTTGTATCTGTGATGAGTGAGAGAATGATTGCGTGAAAGTGAGAATGAAAATGAGAATGAGAGTGAGTGTGATAGTATATTTGAACATGAGTTGGCATGTTCATGTCCATGTGCCCAGAAGAAGTTGTGCTTGTGTGTGTGTGCGTCCGTGCTTGCACAAGTGTCCTCCCAACTCTACCTACGGGCGAGGAATTTCATAGCTGTGTTTACAAGAGTAAATCCAAAGTGTGGAGCAAGCATCTAGCCAGTCTCGGGTTTGATTACTGTCCGGTTGAAAGACGGCGTAAACACGGGGAACCAGAGTGAAATATTCACCGATTCTTTTGTGGTTTTAACCCTTATATTTCGGATTGATTATTTTCTGGAGGATTATTTCCTTCTTCTCCTCTTCCTCCTCCTTCTTCTTCTTTTTCTTCTTCTTTTCTCCCTTTTTTCTTCTTCTATAACTTCTTCTATTTCTTTTTTTCCTCTTCTCCTTCCTCTTATCATCATATGGTCATAATACAAGGCCGCAACATATTACGAACAACTTAAATCGTAGATACAACGCTAAATTCTCCAGTCGGTTGGGATGCTCCACCTCTCGAGGACTCGTGAAACACACTTTAACTCGCCAAAAAATCAACTTTTAAGCGCACACTTTCGTCCTTGCTGTTACACCTATTACGCTTTACAATGTTAGGCAACGGTTCATTCGCTCAACATCGTATAACACAAAATTAAGAGAACGGAAATAAACGAGAATAAAATGTTAACTAGGGTAAAAAACTGCAGAAAGCTCTACGCCTTCATAACACTTTAAAATAATACGAATTAATAGTTTGCTCCGAGCTTCAAAAATATTTCATTTCTTTGACATTGTTGTGAAAAAAAACAGATAACATATATAAATATCATATATATTACTTGTTGATTAAATAAATTTGGCGTTTCGCGTTAGAGTTCAAATAAATCATAAAAGGCAGGGAGAACCGCGCCCATCAAACCTCGGGCAAATTATCAAGCTAACACAAAAAAATAAGCATTGCAAAAAAACGGCTGGAAACAGAACGGCTTGCTACTAACGAACAAATCGGGCGGCAGACATTGGGGGAGGATAACGAAACAATAGGAAAACGGAGAGGATTAGAAGCAAAACGAAAAGAGTAGGGAAGAGCAGCGGAAAAAGAGAAAGAGATCAAGAATGGAGGGAGCGAAAGCGAGAGATAACCACTATAACATGTAAATGGAGACAAAGTAGATAGAATTGATCATTTTATTGATCATTCGTAATGTCTTAGAAGGAACGAAAAAGAAGTAGGGTATGATGTAAAGCAATTTTAAGAATATATACATGTAAAGAGATATATTATATACGCTCACCCCTTACATATCATATCTATACATCTCTATATATATATTATGCTTATTAATACCATATTATTTATATATATAAATATATAAACCATATATATACATACACTACTTATACAATATATTCATATATTCTGTATATATACATACATATACATATAAATCTATAATTTTTCATTTCTTCTTCTCTAATATTTATCCATATATGTCTATATATCCATCTTAGATAATACCTTATGCATATATTTCCTATATCTTATATTCTATATATATATTAGCTATAATTCTTATATCTATATATATATAGACAACTATATATTCACATAAAAGCAATTTAGAATGATAAGGGATACGTATATAACTAATATATATATCTTATCAATATATTTATGTCCAATATATACATATAACTTAACATATATATATCTACAAACCATATATAGTGGTTTTATATATACATAGATATGTCTTGATATCACAATTTAATATAAAAAAATATACTTTATATACGCATATATATTGCATATATAGGTAT
>NW_028234423.1:19351755-19354255 GCF_977035675.1 Penaeus japonicus | reverse complement strand
TCGAATCATACATAGGGTTAAAAATTTAGAAATATATTCGCCTTCATAACAGTTAAAATAATACATGGAAATTATCTATGACATTGTTTTCAAAAATTTTTCAATTTTAATGACATTGTGAAAAAAACAGTAAATATATAAAATTACATGATATGCTGTTACTTGATTTAATAATTGGCGATTCATCGTTAGAGTTCAATACAAAAAATAAAGAACCACAAAAATCGAACCTCTGGCAAAATACAAGCTACACAAAAAATAAGCATTGCAAGGGCAACCGGCACAAAAGAACGGCCTTGCTACATAACGACAAATGGGGCAGACATTGGAGGGAGGAGAAGAAGGAGGAAGGAAAAAGAAGAGGATTAGAAGGAACGAAAAAGAAGTAGGGAAGAGAGAGGAAGCAGAGAAAGAGATCAAGAATGAGGGAGAGAGAGAGAGATAACCACTTTAACATGTAGGGAGACAAAGTAGATAGATTGAACATTTAATTAATTCTTAATGTATACATATGTATGTATGTATGTATGTGTATATATATACATATATATACATGTATTTCTATATATATATACATACATATACATATCTATACATATATATATATATGAAATATTAATAATCATATATAAAATTTATATAAATATATAATACATATTATAATACATACTTATATATATATCATATATATGTTATATAATAACAATATGTATTATGTTAATTAATTTATTTATGTATACATATATTTAATTATATACAAAAATATGTATTTATACAAATATGTATTGATTATATATATATATATATTCATATATATAATATATATATTCATTTATATATACTTATAAAAATATACATTAATATATAAAAATACATATGTTTATATTTAAATATATATATTATATTATTATATATATTATATATATATTTATATATATATATATATATGAAATTTATATATGTAATATATCAAATACAAGGTGTATATATTATATATATATATATATATTATATATATATATATAATATATTTTATATATATATATATTATATATGTATACATATATTGTTTAAATATTTAAAATCATATACATATATTTATATTATACATTATATAAATTATTTATATATACATATATTTATATATATATATATATATATATATATCTATATTATTACATATTATATGCTTATTATACTTACATATATAAATATTATATACAATATTTATATATATACATATAATATATTATTACTATATAAAATAATATATATATTTATATATAATATATATATATATATATATATTTATATATATATTATATATATATATAGATATATAATATATGTATGTATAATATATTTATTTACATATACATTGTATATATACAAATATATATATATATATATTATATTATATATATTATTATTGTGTGTGTGTGTGTGTGTTGGTGTGTGTGTGTGGGGGGTGTGTGTGTGTGTGTGCGTGTGTGTGTGTGTTGGTGTGTGTGGGTGTGTTTGTGTGGGTTGGTGTGTGTGTGTGGTGTATCGTGCATGTGTGTATGTGTGTGTGTGTGTGTCGTGTGTGGTGTGTGTATATGTTTTAATACTTATTTATATTACTATATATATACACATACATACATATATATATATATATATATATATATATATATATATATATATATATATATATGAACCTCTTTGCAAGGTGGGGTTACAGGTGGTTCATAAGTTAAGCAACAAGTGGTCATTCTGGCACCGCATACGCTGACTCTTACCCTGGCACTAGCACCATCTGCCGTGCCACCTGCCATTACCACCTGGCTCATAAACTCACCGAGATAATTCCACGGCTATTTTTTTGCAGAGCGTCTTCATACAAACATCTTTGAGTGTCTCATGTGAGTGTGTAAGTGAGTAATGTACGTTGTTGTATGTGTGTGTAATGATGATGATGACCCTCATTGTAAATATAAACAATAATAATAATGAAAAAATATATTACTTTATATATATATATATATATATATATATATATATATATATATATATATTGAGAGAGAGAGAATGTTAGGTAGATAGATGATGATAATTGGTGATGATGATGATGATGATGGTGATGATGATGATAATAATAATAATAAAGAGGTAATAATTAAAAAAAAAACCCGCACCGCATTCTTCTTGCCCTTTTAAAATAATCTCCACTTTTGAAAACCCAACGACATGAAAGGAGACCCTTCAAGTTCTTTTATCATTATCATCATTCCTCTGTCTTTTCTTTCTACAAAAATCGACCCATTATGCGGTTAATGCTGACGTATCAGAGACATCAGGCGAACGCAACACGTGTACGGTGAAAAATGCGTTAGAAAATGCCTATTTTTCGCGCCATTTCTCGAGCAGTTTATGAACGCGTTCGGACTCTCCCTGGGAAGGCAAATGCTGGAAGAAAAGGGTGGTTGTTTCTTCATCGTAATGGCAAATATTACATTCG
>NW_028234423.1:19341755-19346755 GCF_977035675.1 Penaeus japonicus | reverse complement strand
GATTTGCACGCCTCAACAGCCTGTCGCCTCGCTCTCATCCGCCTCCAAAAGGGTGCAAGAGAGGAATTCAAGTGACAACCTCATTACGCCCTACGACACCCTCGACACACTAAATGCATCGGGGAACGGAATCCAGGTGACTCATCACACTCTAATCGGCCGAACGAAAAACCACACTGCGCACTAAAAGGGTGAGAGAGTGCGGAAAAGATCGGTTTAAACCCAACTGCATTCTAAAATGGGAGAGAGAGGGGGGGAGGAAGAGGGGGAGGGGGAGGGGAGGGAAAGAGGGAGGGGGAGAGGGAGAGGGAGAGAGAGAGAGAGAGAGAGAGAGAGAGAGAGAGAGAGGGAGAGAGAGAGAGAGAGAGGGAGAGAGAGAGAGAGAGAGAGAGAGAGAGGGAGAGGGAGAGAGAGAGAGAGAGAGAGAGAGAGGAGAGAGCAAGAGAGAGAGAGAGAGAGAGAGAGAGAGAGAGAGAGAGAGGGGGGAGGGGGAAGGATGGAGGGAGAGAGGGATAAAGGGGGATTTCAGGTGGCAGGCTCAGCCACCTGAAATCCCTCTCTATCTCCTCCTTCTCCCTCTCTTTCTCACTTCACACCCTCAACACACTCTAAATGGATGCGAATATGGAAAAAAAAAGTCCAGAGGCCAATCAAGGGAGGCGTGAGAACTTCGCCTGTCACCATCCACTCACGCGTAAAGGGATGGAGGGAGGGAGGGAGGGAGGGAGGGAGGGAGGGAGGGAGAGAGAGAGAGAGAGAGGGAGAGAGAGAGAGAGAGAGAGAGAGAGAGAGAGAGGGAGAGAGGGAGGGAGGGAGGGAGGGAGGGAGGGAGGGAGGGAGAGAGAGAGAGAGAGAGAGAGAGAGAGAGAGAGAGAGAGAGAGAGAGAGAGAGAGAGAGAGAGAGAGAGAGAGAGAGAGAGAGAGAGAGAGCAAACTTCGCCCGTAAACCGAAAGGCAACTGAAACAGAGACAGAGACAGAGAGAGAGAAAGAGAAATAGTAAGTGAGAGAGAGAGAAAGTGAGTGATTTGTTGTTGTAATATGATGCAACATCTGAGTGTTTTTCATATATTTTTCATTGATCTATTTAAATTTACTTCTCTCTTGAAATTGAAATACCTTCCATATCTCTTTACCCCGCCTTCCCCCCACCCGCTCCTCCTCCCTCCACCTTCTTCTATCCCATTCCTTCTCCTATCCCGAAAACTCCCCCTATTTCCACCCCCACCCCTCTTCTCCGCCAACCCTTCCAATTCTCATCCCCCCTCACCCCCTCGCCCCCACCCCTCCTCCCCACGCCCTCACCCCCTCGTCCCTACCCCTCCTCTCCACCTCCTCACCCCCTCCTCCCCAGCCCTCACTCCCTCGTACGCGCTGTGACTCACCGTCGCCAGAGCAGGAAGTCGACCAATCACTCCCCGCTCACTAACCGTCTGTCGCATCACCCACCACTCCCCCCTTACCCCTCCCCCCCCCCCCCTCTTTCCTTCCAATCCCTCGCTCCTACCCTTCCCTTACACTCTTTCCCTCCTTCTCTCCTTACCTTTCGCCCACCTCCCACACACTCTTTGTTTCTGTCTCTCGGGTCTCAACTCGCTTCACTCACACTCTTTTGTTTCTTTCCCTCCATCCTCTTTCCCTCTTTCCTTTCGCTTGCAGTCCTTCCCTCCTCCTCTGTATACCTTCCTTTCTACGTTCCACTCGGCCCCTCTATCCCTCGCCCTTTCCTCTTTCTCTCTCTCTCTCTCTCTCTCTCTCTTTCTCTCTCCTCTTCTCCACTTTATCCTTACCTCCCTCTATCTATCCTTTTCTCGTCCCTTACCCTTCTTCTCTTCTCTCTATTTCACCTCTTCCTCTTCCTTTTTTTCATCATCCCTCACCCCCCGACCCATCCTCTTCATCCCTACCTCTCTCGCTCTTTTTCCTTCGATCCTCCAAACTATCCCCATTCTTGCAATTACTCCCATCCATCCAACTATCCCCTCCCTGTCCTATCATCCCCCCCTCCTTTTCCTCTTCCCTACATACCAACATACCTCATCTACTCGTGCCCCCCCACCCACCTCCCTCCCCATTCCACGTAGACCCCCTTTCCTTTATCTCACCTCCTCCCTTCCCTCCTTTCAACCCTTCCCTACTATTATTCCCGTTCCTTGATTGACATCTGCCTCTCCATGTACACGCGAGGGAGGAAGAGGGGAGAGGGGGTAGGGGTAGGGGGAGGAAGAGGAGAGGGGGGAGAGGGATAGGGGGAGGAAGAGGGGAGATGGGTGAGGGAGAGGTGAGGGAGAGGAAGAGCGGTATGGGGGAGGGAGAGGGAAAAATACAGGAAGAGCGAGAGAGAGGGAGAGGGAGAGAGACACGGAGACAGAGAAAGACAGACAGAGAGACAGAGAAAGTACGAAATAAATAAATAAACAGAAGGAAATACATTACAAGAGCAACGGGATAAACATTCACATCTCCCACACTTCAAAGTCACGCAAAATCTCACACATCAAGCCACCGGTAGCACCATCCCCCGCCACCTACATCACACGCCCACACAATACAGTCCATGTGACGCTCTCACTCCGCTCCAACCTCTCACGGCACTCACTCTTCTCATTATACTCTTTCATTAAGACCCACTCGCTCACTAATGGGCTTGGGAGAGGGAAAAGGGGAGAGGGAAGTGGTGGGGCGAGGCGGGGGAGGAGGGGTGGGGGAGAGAGTTGCAAGCTGCCTCTTGTGCCCTTCGTTTACTTTGTTCTCTCTCTCTCCCTCTCTATCTCTCTGTGCGTATGTGTGTGAGCGTAAGTGTAAGTGTGACTGTGTGTGTGTGTGTGTGTGTGTGTGTGTGTGTGTGTGTGTGTGTGTGTGTGTGTGTGTGTGTGTGTGTGTGTGTGTGTGCGTGCGTGCGTGCGTGCGTGCGTGCGTGCGTGTGTGTGTGTGTGTGTGAGAGAGAGAGAGAGAGAGAGAGAGAGAGAGAGAGAGAGAGAGAGAGAGGGAAAGAGAGAGAGAATGGGAGGGAAGGAAAGGAGGGAGGGAGGGAGCGAGGGAAAGAGAGAATGAGAATGAGAGAGAGAGAGAGAGGGAGAGAATGTGAGAGAGAGAGGGAGAGAATGAGAGAGGGATGGAGGGAGAGGGAGAGGGAGAGGGAGAGAGGGAGGGAGGGAGAGGGAGAGGGAGAGGGGGAAGGCAGGGAAGGGGAGGGAGAGGGAGAGGGAGAATGTGTCTTCAGTAACATGACGAAATGCGATCGACCACCAAACGGGAAATATCAATTCAATTTAAATCAGACTAGCCAGCGCAATCTGGATAGCCCAGTCTCTTCATAAGCTAACTTTGTCAAACCTTAATTCCCAATAAATCAATTCGCTCAGATATCGGACTTATTGGTCAAAAGCCCTTCAAATGAAAACAAAAGACAAACAGAATCTCTCAATACACATACAATTACGCGAAAAAAAACTTTCAAATTCGCGGGAAGTAAAACAAAAGAGCATCGTATAGGAGGATCATGGGGAGTGCTTTTGTTTACGTTAGACTCTTCAGCTCTGCGATTAGCTAAGGACTTGACTTAATGAGGCCTGTAGTGGTAAATTATTGTTGAAGCTTTTCCGCATACCCTATTCTTTTACTTATATTGCCTTTTTATTTACTTAAAAATAATACTATCGATGATGGTGGTGCAATTAGCATCATCATTCACTGCAATTGGGACAAAACCAGAGATAACAGTGACAATAGTGGCCATGATAAAAAATAATAAATAAATAAAAATCATCACACGATAATATATTGATAACTTTTATTGTCATAATTACCACTACCACCGCCACTAACGACAATAACAATAATACCATCACAACAACCATTAAAGCTATGACTAGCCTATTCTCTCATTTTTCTCTCGTCCTCTCCCCTCTCGCCTCTCTCCCGCCCTCCCTCATTCTCTATCTCCGTGTTCTCCTTCCTCCCTCTCCATCCCCACCACCAGCATCCTCCTCCTCCTCTCCCTAGCTTGCACGGCTCAGATAAGCGACGGTGACTCATGATAATGCAGCACGCTAGCTCTTTGCACGCCCATGGATGGCTGTTAGCGTGTTTAATTTTCTGACTCGGCATCACAGCTTTCGTTTACACGCCTCTGTGGTGGGCAAGGCGGGTTTGCTGAACTCCTTGAATTATGATTTTTTTCAGTCAAGTTCTCTCTCATTCATTTCTTTTTCCTGTTTACTTTTTCTTAAGGCATTGGGGGAGTGAGATAGGTCGGCGAGAACACGGAGGGTAGCCAGAACGATACAAAGGCGATGGGGGGGGGGTAAAGGAGAGGGAGGAGGGTAAAGGAGAGGGAAAGAAAGAAAGGGTGTGTGGGGGGAAGCTAAATCTAAACAGAAATCATTTTTCAGTCAAAACAAAAACATTTGGTTAAAAGTTGGCATTATACGTAATTTAATTTTCATGATGCAACAGACTTCCTACAAATCAATCACTAAGTCCACCACACTAGAACTTTTTTTTATCTCCATTCATGATATTAATCTCGCGTTCTTCAAAGTCTAAAACAAATATAGTTCGAAGCCTCGAAACTCTCAAAGTATGAAAGCCACAAAGTTCAATAAGCGGTTAGGATACGGTTTAACTTCAACGTAATAAACTCTTACACGTCTTATTACAAAAAATAAAATAAAAAAGATAATCAATTTGTAACGTTTTTTTTTTTTTTTATCTATACCATTAAAAAGAACGAAAAAAAAATCAGAACCTACCTTCTTGCACCGCACGTAGGCTGACTCTCTCTCCCTCGGCTGACTAACGGTTCTTTTTCAGATCTCTTTTCCACCACACTAGAACCACTTTGGAGCCAATATACCATTATTATACCGAAGAGGATATGAGCGGCTCCGACAGCCATAATAATTTTGCATATCGATACACGTGACATTTTGACGCGCATGGGAGTTTGTTTATCTCGTTTGGAGGTTCGGTTCATGAGGTCGAGTGTTTCGGCTCACT
>NW_028234423.1:19331755-19334255 GCF_977035675.1 Penaeus japonicus | reverse complement strand
TATCAGATAAAAATGCGACTTACACATTTGTAATTCTACACGCACCATCCACGTGTCGTATGGCATGTGTATTTAACATTACGTCAACACCCTATTTAGATTGTTCGTCTACTGGCACATTACACGCAGAACTTTCCCTTGCAAAGTTAGAAAACACAATAAACTGAAATGCAATCATATATCAATTCTACCATATGCTTTTACGATTTGTGTCTTGATAATGCTAAAAGCCAAAGGAACTCGATTAGGTTAGGTTAGGTTACAATCGTCCTCAAGACAAGCCCCACTTGATCATTATCTCTCCTGCTACTGCAAGATCGAGTTCACAAGCTCCAATCACGGCATAGCTATTCCATGACACCGCATTCTTCATAAAATCGTGGCCATCAACGCACACAGCTGAGGTTGCAGGAGAATAAGAGGAGAGTCTTAGTTATCGTTCTCCCGCTCCCCCCCTCCCCCCCGCCCCTCTCCTTTCCTCCTCTCCCCACCTCTTCGTCTGAGACAAACAGCAAATCCAAAGCAATAATCTTTAATGGGGTCTACCCGCATGCGGTGACGTCACAGCCTCCCCCTCCCCCTCCCCCCATTCTCTTTCTCTCTCTGCGCCGGAGTCAAAGATTGCAGAGCAATTATGCGCAATGCCTAAAATGGCACAATTTTTTTTTTTTAACTCGTAGTGCTTGTTCTACTCTTCTACTGACTTAGATGCGTGATATCATGACCATAGCAGTGATAATATGTCTCTTCAAATTTTGTTTCCCATGAGACATGTTTTGAGAAACCAATTCATAAGAATCTAATAAATATTTCTACAAAATATAACAAGTAGCTCAAGGGTCACTCAACATGTAATTCACATATACAGATGCAAATGTAAAATTTTTAAAAAGATAAAACTGCCTTTACCGGTCTATATTAGCTTGGACATTTTCTTTAAATGTTATGTGGAGTTCATCTGAGAAAAATGCAAAGCGTACGACCTTGAAACCCTATAGAGGGAGTCTCGACTCTAATAGTTTTTGACATTTAGAGCTGCTCGTACGTGCTTGAGGGGAGGCGCTGGGGCTCCGCTCGCTGCCCCGTACTTTCTCTCTCTCTCTGCCTGTCTGTCTATCTATCTGTTTGTCTGTCTATCTGTTTGTCTATCTATCTATCTATCCATCTGTCTACACACACACACACACACACACACACACACACACACACACACACACACACACACACACACACACACACACACACACACACACACACACACACACACACGCGTGTGTGTGTGTATGTATGTGTATTGCAATGTATTTGTATGTGGCTTTATGTATGTATGTATACATACGTGCATACATGCACACAATCGCACACACACACAGTATGTAAATGTATAAGGGCGCGCGCGCTCGCGTGTGTATGTTCGTGCGTGCGTGTTCTTCTTTCTCTCTTTCTGCTATCTTCCTCCCTCGCTCTCAATCCCACCCATTTTCTTTCCATTCCTTTTGTTATTAGATAATCTATGTTACAATAAATAACTTGGTGATTGCTGTTCAGCGATATAACATTGTTATGCTTTCTGTCAAATGCAAAGTATAAAGCAGCAGTTTCTAGATATCGCAAGATAAGTCGGTAACTTTTTCGCATCTGCTAAAAGTTAGAGTTTCAACAAAACTTCTCATTTACGCTAATACGCAGAAATGCATAAAATTAATGTCACAGTACTAGGTATCAACAAAACAAATATAATTTCGTCTCGATATCATCTGCAGCTTGAATTTCCATATCCAAAAAGCCGGTCGAGTTTCCAAATGCTGCCGACTGGCCTTTGTGAAGGAGCGATCAGCTGATGCCTTTCCACGTGTACCAGAGTAAGATGCTATTTTCCGGCCCCCAGAGAGTCTCCTTACGGCTCCCGAGGACTCGTTGAACCTCTCACAAACACTCGTTCTCAATAACGTAGGAGGCACCGCCGAAAAAACACAATTGTTCTCACTGCACTTTAAAACATGAGGGTTTCACTGGTTAGACAAGTATTGTGAGGTTGGAAGGAGATGTGGCAACACTGCTCGCCTCACACCACATAACCCTCTCAAATTCTGCTTATCGGTGTAGTTATTACGGCTTCCCTGACAAGATTATTTTATTATTTTATCAAAAGGGTAAAAATAATGATTGTGAACATGAATGCTCAAGGAAAAGTTTATTTAAAGATAATATAGATGATGAAGGCGCGGGTGTTTGAAAGCATCCTGTGCCTGTTACCAATGATGAAGTCTAATAATTCTCATGATTAAAATCAAGCAGGGTTGAAACCGATACTTAAGAAACCCAGCATTCGCTGAACAACATACAGTGAGTAATATTTTTCCACTCCATGCCGACCCAGGAGTGTACAAAAGGCAAGGCTGTCATTCCAAAACCCCGATAAAATGACTTAAACTTTTCTCTAATGCAACAGTGTTGAATCAGCTTCATGAATGAGCCAGTCGTTTCCTATACCTATACC
>NW_028234423.1:19316755-19319255 GCF_977035675.1 Penaeus japonicus | reverse complement strand
TCATCATTTATTTGATTATTTTTCTTTGGCGTCAGGTTTACCAACCTTCCCAACGTCCATTTTATCCGTTTCAGCAATGTTCTAGAATCTTTAGTCACTGCACGAAAATGTTGGTAAATATAGAATAATAAGATAAAGGGAACAATAAGCATAAATGGAAACAAAGAAACAAAAAACAAAACGAAGAAAAAAAATAAAACAATCAAGGAAATAAAAAACAAACAATACAAATGGATACAAAGAAAAATAGTAAATGGAACACACAAACACACGAAGAAGAAGGAGAGACAAAAATATCGCAAGACAGAGAGAAAAGCAAAAACAAGCAGGTCTTGGATGAGTGTCCTGCATGTGGCGTTTGCTTCAATAAACAGATGCATTGTCAGGTCAGGTATTAGTGCTTGCAGGCGTGGTTTATAACTTCCCATTGCAACGGACAAGGGGTGGCAGAGGGTGAGAGTGAGTGAGCGAGTGAGTGAGTGTTTGAATAAATGAATGAATATGTGAGTTAGTGAGTAAGCCATTAACTAAGTAAGCAGGTGAGTGAGTCCGTGAGTAAGTCAGTGAGCGAGTTAATAAGTGAGTAAGTCAGTGAATGAGTTATTCAGTGAGTAAGTTAGAAAGAGAGAGGAGAGAGATAATGATAACGGGTGATAATACTAACAATTTTAATGGCAATCATTGCAATAATGACGTCACAATAGTAGATATCATTGTTAGTAATTGTAATTACGATGAAAGTACAAAAAATACCATTGCACATAGATACATAACAACAACAGAACAACTTTAAATATTGAGAACAAACGCAATTAAAGATAACATCAATATTGCGTTCCTCCCTCTGCATCCCTTAAAAATCTATTTTGAATGCAGAGTTGCGTCACAAAACTTGATAAGAAAATCGCAACCAATCAATTTATCAGACCCGAGGTGACTGTGTTGGCTTCAGTGACGACGAATCATAACAAAGGGTAACCTTGGGCCGTGTTGATTGAACAGTTTCGGTGTATAAGCGACCTTTTGTTTATGCTTTCGGGAGAGGGTAGCCGAGGGTTTGGAGTGGGGGGAGAGACTGGGGGGGAGAGGGGGAAAGGGCAAGGGGTGGGGGGGGAAAGAGGCAAGGGGAGGGATAGAGGATGGATGGAAAGAGGAGAGAGAACGGTGGGCGGTGGGGGGGGGGGGTGAAGGACTGACATTGTAGAATAAATTAAATCGAAAATAGGAAAAATATTGTGTGCCTCGAGCCTTGGGAAAATTAGGGGGCCAGTGGACTGTATTTCACGCCACAGTTTCCTGTAAAAGGACTTTACTATTCGAGTTCTATGGAACGGAGGTCGTGCATATTGAAAAGAAAGGAAGGACGAGAGAGAGTGAAATAAGAAAAAAAAAGAAAAGAGAGAGAGAACTAGCATTTGAAATAATGTATGTGACAAAATTCCTGAAACCATTTTATATGCAAGTTGATGAATATTTAGAGCACGTGTGGCAGAGAGAGAGAGAGAGAGAGAGAGAGAGAGAGAGAGAGAGAGAGAGAGAGAGAGAGAGAGAGAGAGAGAGAGAAAATCCCCTAATCCCAAAATAATCATAATAAGGGGAAAAGATAACTAAGATAAACTAAACCAGGATAAAAACTTCCACGCCTTCAATGCAACAAACTCTAGCTGAAGAAAGGCGCTCTTGACTCCGGCCTGGAAGGAAGACAGAAGACAAGAGATGTTGATGCTGCGACGAAGAAGAAAAGGGTGGAAAGAAACGGTAGAAAAAAAAGCTTTCAAGACTTTGTCTCTTTCATGATGTCCTTTCGTTTTTTGTTTTTTTTAAAGAGGTCATTTGTCTTTTTGTCCCGCTGTCCTTTTAGTATATATTTTTTCTCTTTGTATCACTCGGTCTTTTACTTCATCTCGGCTTTTCTATCTCTCTCTCACTCATTCTCTCTCTCTTTCTCTCTTTCTACTTCTTTCTTATTCTCTTTCTCTATCTATCTGTACTGTCTTCTCAAACCACCCTTTCTCTTCGTTTTTCTGTTTCCATATCTCTTTTTACATATATAAATATTTTTTTCTATCTATTGCGTTCGCTCTGTATAATATTTCTCAACAATCTCCATTCTCATTCACCTGCAAGCCTTTTATATCATACTCAAGAGGGCCTCACACACACACACCTCCAACCTTGGCCCCATGTGACTTCCAGGGAGGTTGGGCTGTGGCAGGAAGAGCAGGGGCGGTGATTGTGAGAAGAGGTTCGGAGATGAAAATTAAGGAAGAGGAGAGGGGAGGAATGGAGGGAAAATGTTGGGGGAGGAGGATGGAGGTGAGGAGAGATGCATAGATAAAGATGGGTGAAATGTTGGTATGACAGAGAGAGAGAGAGAGAGAGAGAGAGAGAGAGAGAGAGAGAGAGAGAGAGAGAGAGAGAGAGAGAGAGAGAGAGAGAGAGAGAGAGAGAGAGAGAGAGAGAGAGAGAGAGAGAGAGAGAGAGAGAGAGACAGACATAC
>NW_028234423.1:19301755-19306755 GCF_977035675.1 Penaeus japonicus | reverse complement strand
TCTCGCTTTCGATGCCTCTCTGTCTCTCTCTCTCTCTCTCTCTCTCTCTCTCTCTCTCTCTCTCTCTCTCTCTCTCTTTCTTCTTCCTCTCTCTCTCTCTCTCTCTCTCTCTCTCTCTCTCTCTCTCTCTCTCTCTCTCTCTCTCTTTCTCTCTCTCTCTTTCTCTCTCTCTCTATGCCTCTCTCGCTTTCGATGCCCCTCCCTCTCTCTCTCTCTCTCTCTCTCTCTCTCTCAAATATAATAACAACAATGCCTATTTATCTCTCTCTCTCTCTCTCTTATTTTCCCTATTCTTCTTTACTACATCCTCATTATCAAAAACATTTGGGGATGCATCACTGTTTTCCTTCTTTGCTTCTGACGTGTGGCTTTTGAGTGATTGGCAGTTCTCAAGGAATCAACAAAGAGATTGCAATTTCTTGCAGACTTTGCAATCTCTCTCTCTCTCTCTCTCTCTTCTTAACTAACGTCACGGAACGACCCACGTACAAGAAAGCCCGATTTTCTTGGATATTCTGACAGCTACGCATGTTTAAGGCGTTTTTGTCTCTCGTTTGAAAGGTGTTTCTCAATGATAAGGAATAAGATGATAATAATGTCGTAGTACTAGTAGTAGCAGATGTAAAATACTATTACCATTAACACTATTACTACTTCCACCACTATTTTGCTACGATTGCTACTGCTACTGCTACTGCTGTTGCTACTACTAATAATAATAATAACAATAATAATGATTATGATAAAAATAACAATAACTATAGCAACAACAATAATAATAATGCTTTTAACAATAGCAACAATATCAATAACCAAACCAATAAAAACAACAATAAAAACAAAAGCAACGATAACAGAAATAACAACAACAATAACTTCATTAAGAATAAGACAATAGCCCCAAGAAAGAACACACTTCTAAAGTTTCTGTTCTTCTAAATATAAAGTTCATTCTCTTCTACCCAATACGTTCATGTTACCCTGCACAGAAAGCACGTGTTGTTCTTCATGTGAAATTCCTGTTCTTTAACATATGTCTTCTTATGTGTTTAATCGTCGTAGGGAAGTAATAAAGGCAATAAAGATATAAAAAAAAGGACATTATGAAAAAGAAAGTTGTATAAAAATAAAGAGGAAAAAGGCTTTAAAAATAAGTAATGATAAAAAGTTACTTACCTATAAAAATTAATATTAGCATTAATAGAGAGGTTCCCTTGGCCGACTGGTGGGTCATAGCATAATTCGCTAGCGTGGCAGAGAATAGGGTAGGTAATGGAACTGTAAATTCAAAAATCATAAAGGAAAAAATCGCTATCTGCTACATAATATCAAATACCCTAGTTCCCACATTATAAGTTCAGCTTGTCTTTATCAAACAAAGAGAGAGAGAGAGCGAGAGAGAAAGAGAGAGAAACAGAGAGAGAAACAGAGACATAAAGAGATTATTTTGAATTTAAAGCCCAGCGGGCTATAAGTATTTGAGAATACCTACAGTAAATCGTGTTTTTCGAGAAAAAAAAAAAAACGCAGAAATCACTCGCAAGCAACAAACATATAAACAACCAAAAAAAAGAATAATGAGATGGAGTCTTACCCTCACTACTCCATCACGGTAGTAATATTCCCCTTTAAACATATAATGAGGCGCCACTCCTCATTATGTCATTGCGTCAGACAGGGCGATGTTATTGCGCAATCACGCTCTATCTGTCTTTCTGTCTGTCCATCTGTCTATCTATCTTTTACTCTCTCTCTCTCGTTCTCTTTTTGTTCTGGCTCTCTCTCTCTTTCGCTCTTTCCCTTTCCTTCTCACCCTCAGTCTCTCTCTCTTCTCTCCCTCTCTTTCAAACAGTATGCATCAAAGATATTAAAAATTCTACCTAACCACTAGCAATAATAAAAATGGAACATAAGGGAAAAAAAATCATAACAGATATTTATAATATGATAATAATAAAACTAATACAAATGGTAGTAGTAGTAGCAATAATGGCGATGATGATGATGATAATAATAGTAATCTATACATACATACATAAATACAACCTACATATTTAGATATCAGTTAAAACGATGAATAAGAAAAATATCAAAGATAGCATCAATTTTACATTTTTAAGTAATACATTACTCTATACATAAATTAATTAAATATTCCGCAAAATAAATTTATAGATAAGGGTAATGTAACCCATGACTTTGCAGACCACGGGTACCAACAGCATCAATCTCTCGTTTTCTTTGATACTTGAGTCTGACGGGGAACAATCTCCCGTTTTCTTTAACAGTTCAGTTTGACGGGATCTAAATTAAAAATCTAAATTTTCCCACAAAAGTAAAATATTCTCAACACTTAAGATGCATCTTCGTGTATCTTAGCAATCCCTTTTTTTGTGTGTGTTTTTGTTGTCATAGAGGTAAGTAGTAAAATATGAATAGAGTTACAGATGAAATAATCATTGATAACGAAGAAAAACATATATTGTTAATATTATTTATTCATCTTGGCATTGTTTACTTTAATTTAGGTGATGTTGTCTTTCTATGAATTACGAATTAGAAATAATATTTGTATTTTCTGTGCATAATGGTATTTCATAATCTGAGTAAATATTACAAACTGACGGATAGCGAGAACTGAAACACCAATTAAAGCGGTATAGTACCAATAGCAATAAAAATGCTAATCATAATAAAAATAATAATAACGATTATAATAATGATAATAATAATGATAATAACGATGATGATGATAATGACGATAATAATGATAATGATAATGATAACAATGATACCATTAATTAGAACAACATCAATAACAACAATAATAATCATGTAAAAAAATAATCAGCCATAATGACACAAAATATAACCCCAGACCAATAATACTAATGGTGGTACCAATCCCACTAATGATAATAACACTATCAGTAATAAACAATTCTCACAGAATCAACAAAGTGGAAAAACTAGAATAAAGAAGAGACATCCATGGGATTCAGGCTAGTCTCCCGCAGAGCGCCCATCATTTTGCAAGACGAAACTTTTAAAAATATTTTCGACCGTATCCCACAAAAGACAAAAACGCAGCAGACGGCGCAAGCAAAAGCAATGGAACTTTCCCGCCAAAACTTTTTCCCGGGTCTCGCAAAGTCTCGCAAAAGACGAGTAATATGATGAAGGTCTTGTGCACACGACACACTTCTTATTACTCATCTCCTCCTCGTCTTTTTCATCTCTCTATTCTGCCATATTTTTTCTGCTATTACGTTTGTTCATATTTTACATTGCATTATCATCAGAATTTATTATTATCTTTATCATTAGTATTATCAGTAGTAGTAGTAGCAGTGGTATCATAATCATTATCATCATTATCATTATTGATATTCCTCCTCTTACTTCATTAGTAATATCATTGTTACCATCATTACCATTATTATTTCTATTAGAAGCAGTAGTAATAGTAGCTGTATTAGTATTTGTACATCCACATCATCATTATCACCACCATCACCATCATCTTCATCTTCACCACCTTCTTATCCGCCTCCTACTACTCCTTCACCATCATTCCTTTCATATTCCTTTCTTTCTTTGTCTACCGTCCTTTCTTTTCCTTTCGCATTCCTCTTCTCTATCTGAGATTTAGCGAGGGGGAATTTGGGGTGCATGGTAGAGGGAGAGGAGTGGAGGGAAGGGGTGGGAATGGGAGGGAGTGAGGGAGGGAGGGAGGGAGGGAGTGAAGGAGAGAGAGAGAGAGAGAGAGAGAGAGAGAGAGAGAGAGAGAGAGAGAGAGAGAGAGAGAGAGAGAGAGAGAGAGAGAGAGAGAGAGAGAGAGAGAGAGAGGACTGAGAGAGCGAGAGAGAGAGTTGAAGAGAGAGAGAGAGAGAGAGAGAGAGAGAGAGAGAGAGAGAGAGAGAGAGGAGATGCGTGTAGTGGGATGTATAGATAGTTGTGTGTGGTGTGAGAAAGAGAGAGAGAGATGGAGAGATGAAGAAAGAGAGGGAGAGGAAAGAGAGAAGAGAGAGAGAGAGAGAGAGAGAGAGAGAGAGAGAGAGAGAGAGAGAGAGAGAGAGAGAGAGAGAGAGAGAGAGATCCCGAGTGGACGGGCAACAGAGCGTGGGAACGAGACGAGATATACAAAACGAACGACAGACAGACAGACAGACAGACAACCAAGAGATTATCGGATAAGAAAACAAAGAATAACGAAAAAGAAAGAGATAGAAGAAAGAAAGAGAGAAAGACAGCAAGGAGAAGGGGAGGGAAGAGAAAGTGTTATGAAAGCAGGAGGAGGAGATAAAGTAATGCAAGAAAACAAGCGATTTTTTCCGAGGGAGATGGAGAATGATCATCGTACACAGGTAGGAGGGGGGAGGGAGGGAAGGAGGGGAAAAGGGGGAGAAAGGGAAGGAGAAAGGGAAGCTGAGGAGGAGAGAGGAGGAGGAGGGTCTGAGAGAGGAGGGGAGTAAGAGGGCCTGGCAGAGAGGGACAGGGGGTAGGGAGGGGGGAGGTATAGAGGGTGGGAAGAAGGGGGAAAGGACTGAGAGAGGGAGAGGGAAGGAGGAGGGAGGAGAGGAGAGGAATAGTGACAAGGAAGCGTGGGCGAGGGAAAAGAACAAGGAGGGGGCATAGAAGGGAAGTAGGGAAGGAAAATGGAAGGGATGAGAGGAGGGGGAAAAGGAGGGGAGAGGAAAAGAAGGAAAGGAAAGGAGAAGGAAAGGGAGGGGAGATCGCAAAAAAGGAAGGCAGAAAAGAGGGGAGGGGGATGCGGAGTAGAGAGGGTGGGGTGAATAAGAGGAAGGAGGAGAAGAAAAGGAAGGAAAAAAATGAAGCGAAGGAGAAAAAAGGGAGGAGGAAGAGAAGAAAGGGAAGAGGAGAAGGAGGAGGAGGAGGAGGAGGAAGAGAAGAAGAAGGAGGAGGAAGAGCAGAAGGAGGGACAAGAAGGGGAAGAAGAGGAGTATGAGAAGGAAGAAGAAGAAGAGGAAGACAAGGAG
>NW_028234423.1:19261968-19276968 GCF_977035675.1 Penaeus japonicus | reverse complement strand
GTAGTCTTATATAGCCTTTGTTAATCATGTATTTTCTTTACTAATGGGGATTTTAAAGTTAAAGGAAATTATAGGTGTAAAAGGTCATAAACTGTCATGGAAATTTTAATTTTATAGCACTTTGGTACAGACTACTTTCCTACTTTCTATCACTTTCCTCAATATGGTTTAGAGTCACAATTAAGGATTTCAGATTTGTTTATTATCTATTTATTTTATCACTACTACCTTTAATAAACCAACAGAACCTTTTGTGCATTTGATAAACTTTTCTAAGTAGTGATGATGTATTTTCTTCTTACGGATAAGAGAAGCAAAGAAGATTTTGAATTTTTTAAGTTACTGTATAGTTTTATAATTATCATTTAACATGTTTAGTTTTTGATAAATTATTATGCCCTTTTCTGTGTACAAATTTATCAAACAGCTGAACTCTGGACATTGGTTAAGTGTCACTCTGTGTGATCATTCTAGACAGTTGTAATTTACTAGATAGCTTTGATTTTACTCCTAAATATGAATGGAGTAGTAATTATTTATATATTAGAGGAGAGCATACTGTTAAGGATGATCCATTATGGTGTGAGTTCACTTCCACACAATTACTATGTTCTGTTTAATTATTATTTACTATTATTATAATTACTATTATTATTGTTGTTGTTTGTTATGACAACCTGTCAAGAATTCCTTTTATTACAGTATCTCTGAATGATCATTGCCATCATTAGCATTATCACAGGATCCATCAAAATATTCAGTAGTATTTATATTAGGTTTCAAATAATTTAGATATAACTATTTTTTTTCTATATGCTGTAAACATAATTTTACTGAGAGTTAGCCAAAATGTTTATTTCCATACTTGGTATACTTGGAATACTTGATGCCTCTGACATTTGGTCTTATTATTATATATTATATTTTTATTATATTCTATATTATATCTTATTATATATGTACTCTCTTCTGCCTCCACCACTATCATGGTAACATCATCTAATCTGCCCGTTACTATTTTCCAGGATACTGGAATCGAGTCACTCTGTGATGACATATTGAAGAAATGGAGCCTGCTTGGAGAACAGGAAGACTCAAAAGATGCCGAGAAGAAGGTTTGTTGAGAAGGCAGGGCATGGTTTTCAGTGTGAGGTCAATTGTACTAGTCACATGCATATTGAGTGATTTTCAGTGTATGAATTGAAGGTCTTCACTGAAAATGTATGTGTACATATATGTTTTATTTATTTCTTTATTTATTATGTATATTGTCTTACTTGCTATGGGTGGACAATGCTTGTTGCCTTTTTCAAAGACTTTAACCATATTACCTCTATGTGATTTTTGCCTTTGAAGAGTTCGTCTATATTGTATGCACAAAATGAAGGCTTTTTTTAAAATAAGATTTGAAAGCTTTTTATTAATTTAATCTTGAAATAATAGTATTATATTCACATTAATATGGCATAATCACACCAATACATTTCATTTTGTTAAATTTGTATTTCATAAACATGTCATTTGCAGTTCTGAGGATCTCCATGCACTTTTTCATCAATCATGTTTGCTATTTTTATGAAGGTTTTCTTGGTGTGATTTCAGGAGAACTCTTAGGCAACAGTACAATTATAAGAATATTGATGAATTTTCTTTGTTATCAAATGTTTGAATGATACATATTTCATGAAGATATTGATTGGCCAGATTATATCCACAGTAAAAATGTTTTTTTTTTTTTTTAATTAGGCAATCAGTTTTTATATCTGTTATGTGGATAGTGATTATGAACACATTGCAAAGATAAAGGGCTGTATATATTGTATAAACAAATAAATCAGGTTCGAATAATAAGAGAAATATATTGATTTTTTTACATTTTTTCTTAAAAATCAGATTTTCTTTTAACCCATTCATAACGGGACGTATTTTCACCTATTCCCGCTCCTGCTGGGAAGATAAGAAGCGTGCGATGCTTCATTCCAGGGTGTGTTCCTGCTGCATGGGGCCGTGCTGAACCTCTCAGTGTTTTTCATCCACCTTATTCTTATGATCTACAATGTAAAGGCACGTGAAAATATTGCCATGTTCAGAGGAGTTATTTTAGTCGAAAAACATGTTACAGCAATACTTTCCTAGTGTTATTTTATTGAACTTTGCCTATATTCTTCACTTCTCTGTGACAATACCAGTGAAAAGTGGAAGCAATCTTTTAGTGGGGCATCAAAAAACATGTCTTATATATTTTATTTAACCAAAATGAAAGGAACAGTATAAATTATCATACATGTACATAATGAGTATGTACATGTACCTCATGACGTGACATGACGTGACATGATATCAGGGGTAATCAACAAATTAAAGTAGTGTTACATTTGTAATTTTTTATTTTATTTTATTTCTTGGCCAATCACATTTGATTTTACAAAAGTTTCTTGACTCAGATCTTTTTATTCAGCTGAACAAGAAGCATAAATTACTATGATGTCATCAATATCACCTAGTTTTCTGTGACATCCTTTTTTTCTTTTTTCTTTTTTTTAACATTGTATCATATTTTCGGACATTTAAACACCTAGACTATAGTAACAGTCTAAAAATTATGAAAAACTATTAGATTTGAGAACAATCTTGCATTCTATTGCTTATGTTTCAGCATGTCATAACTATCCCGTCCGGAACTCAGCGAGAAAATGCATGACGTCTCAGGAACGTCACCCGGGTACAGGGATATTTTCCAACCACATGATAGGACGTCAACCTGTGTTACTGAAAATTATTTTTATAAAAATTAATGGATATAGGGGTTTGAATAGCTACTTTTTATTTATTATTATTCCCTCATATAGTAAAGAGTCTCTTAGCCTACTTGTGATGGGGTGTTTATTTGGCTAATTTTGCTCTCGCCTGCAATGTAGCAAATACCTGCAGCTTCTTGCAGAGAGATCTCTTGAGGCACAAGGCTGTGCTGAATCTCTCAGAGTATTTTCACCCACCTTGTTCTAAGTGGCGACAAAAAGAGGTTTTGTCATTTTTCTGATTTATTTTGATTAAATAAATAAAAAAAATTATATACAAATGCAATTACAATGTGTGTGCATGGCAGAACTTCATGGCATGATAGGATGTCTTCTGTCGTGTCAGAAATATTCTGATGGGGTGATATTACGTCACCTGTTGTGAATGGGTTAAGTATTCTTGTGGTATTGTAATATTTTTATATAATTATGAAGCAAAATAGATCAGTTTTCCCTTTTTTCTTGTTTATTCCAGATTTTTTCCCCATAAAATTACCTCCTTCCAAAAAAAGGGAGGGGGAGGGGGAGACCTTCTTTCCTTCTTTCTTTCATACCTAGACTGTTATACATACTATTTATTATTCATTAGTAAATGATGCCATATGTTTTCAGGTTGAGTTTGAAGAGAAGATAGCCAAGATCATGGAGGAGCAGGCCCAGTGCGTGGTGGTCAACAAGACACGCTCTAAGGAAGAAGAGTCCCTCAAGAGTGCCATATTGGCACAGTATGCAGAGGTGATACATATTTTTTTTCTTTTATTATTATTCTCCACCCTCCACCTCCAAGATGCCCAGCCCAGGCTGAACATCATAAGGTGTGGCCCGTCACAGAAGGGTTAAGGCTCGTATCTAACCTCTTCCCAGTTGTTGTCATGACCTACATAATGGGGGACTTTATATGAACCAATATGAGGTACTGCGCACTAGGTCATAAGATCCCGTAACCGTCAGAAGTGCTTTCCAAAGTCAGCCCAACTTGAATCCAAGTATTGTCATAGTTTTAGAGGAAAGGGCTCCTTAGGCCTGATCAGGAGTGAACAAAAAACATTTTCCCAGTTCCTTTGAAATTTGGCCATTGCCGGCATGGTCAGTGATATCCTGTCCAAATGGCATGTTAGTTAACCTGGGCTTCCTTATGTAACAGCTAATATTGAGAATTGCCATATATCCTTCATTAGGGATAAGAAGCAGACGTAAGAGAAAAGATAAAGAAGGGAGCCTAATGATAATGATAATAGCAAGTAGTAATTGTAATATTATTAGTAAAAGAATAATTTTTTGTCAACACCCTCTTCTCACCAGGTATCTGATGGCGAGTGCACTGACGAGGAGGAGGAAGAGTCAAACCAAGGGCTGGGACTTGGGGTGAAGAACACCAATGCGGAGGAGGTGATCAAAGCAGAACGGGAGAGGAGGGAGAAGAACAAAGAAGATTCACAGCGCAAGAAGGATAAGGATAAGGAGGATAGGTAAGAGAGCGACTGAGTGGGCTAATTGATGTGTTTATTTTTTTTTCTTCCTGTTCTTTTTTGTTGTTCTCCTTCTCCTTCTTTCCCCTCCCCTACCCCAACCCCTTCCCCTTCCCTTTCTTCTTCTCTTTTTCTTTCCCTTTTGTCTTCTCCTTCTCCTCTTTCTCTATCCCCTTTTTCTCCTCCTCCTTCCTGTTCTCCTTCTTCTCCCTCATTTTCATTTTCTTCTCCTCCTTTTTCCTCATCTCTTTCTTCTCCTCCATCTCTCGTCTTCTTCTTCTCCTCCTGTTTTTCCCTTTCCTTTTCCTTTTCTTTTTGCTTTAACCCATTCACGATGGTTGACGTGATAGCACGTATTGTGGTTTTCGCGTCAGACGCCGTGGACGAGCTATGAGGGGAAGCCGCGCGCTCGGGTAGAGCGAGTGGGCAACCCAGGCTCGCGGCTTGTGCGCCCGAGAATCTCGAGGCGTTAGGCTTATGCGTTCGAGAACCCCGGTATTGCGACCGCGCAAAGCTGGAACGGCCCCGGCGTGAATGGGTTAAGAGACTATATTATCTTGTTACTGTATTTTTTCCTCATCCATTCCTTCATTAGTTGTTTAGATGATTTGGTGGGCACAGGGAAATAAACTTAAACATTTAAGATAATAAATATGTAATAACTGTATTTGCATCTTTTGGTAAATTATGCTTACCATTTAATGATTTTGATAACCATTTGTCCTAAGTTTAAGATTCAGGAATAATTACTTTATTTACTCTTCCTTTACACAGAGCTAAACAGAAGTCCAAAGACGAGGAAAGAAAGGAGAAGGAGAAGAAACGCACACAGAAGGGAGAGCGAAGACGGTGATCGTCTGCAAGTCTAGCCTGTACCATTTTCATTTGGAATTTATGTTACACCAATAAATGTATCAGCTGATGGTTTGAGGCATTGTTTATTTACTCTTTTTTTGTTTTTTGGATAGAAGCTTAAGTCTTTAGCCAAGGGTGAATATGCACTTCAATTACATGCTGCTTTTCTTGTGTTGTTTCTTTGTTCCATTTTAGTGGTGATTTTTAAGGAATTGGAGATTTTAACTTTCTCTTCTTTTCATGAGCTACATCTTGTTGATATTTGAAATAAAAGTTTTTATCTAGATACAAAGTACGTTTTTATTATTATTATTAGCGTTGTTAGCTTTATTTGCTTCAGGATGAGCAAATACAATGCAAATTACTTGTCCATGCAATACTTAAACAAAGGATAACTGCTGAGGTCCTTGGAATCTGTTTGTTACATAAGTCTCAAGATGCTTGTAGTTTAATTAAAGACTTCAGATTGTAATGTTTTCTCCACCACCAGTTTCTGTTCCTTACTACATATCAGACTCGTAGGGACTTGACTCTCGTCTGTATTTGGCTCTGTGTTTCTTAGTCCCTTAGTATCTGTTCTAGTAAGTGTCTTAGACTCGTTTCAAGGCTTCTTAGTCTTGTCGTCTCTCTTTCGGAGTCTGGCATGATCCAGTTGTAATGAGTATATCTTTTTCTCCTTCAATTTCAAACTTAAAATGTAAATTGGTTATCAATGAATATTAATATTTGTCTTTGTGAATGCTTTAAAGGTCAAATACATATTTTGTGAATGCATTAAGGATTTTTATATTTTTGGCAAATCCCTTAATGAGTATTATTATATACGACAGATGGTACAGCATTTTTCAACATCTATATTTCAGTGTCCTCTCTTTTATCCAGTTTGGTTACGCCATCCTTTTTGTACAGTGATCTGACAAGTATAGTCTCCTTTTTCCTTGTGTTTCATGTTTCTTCCTCTCAATCATTCCTTTCTTATATGAGCAATTTTCTAAACAACATTATTTATAGTAGTTCACAGCTCTCATTTCCAAGATTAATTTTTATGAATTGTCAAGAAAACTACATAACCACGGGGTCTGTGAAAGGGTTAACTAAGTCAGAACAGCTGATTTTCAACAGCATTGCCTGAACATTCTTATCACAGGAAAGTTTCATGATAGCTATTATATTTTTATTTTACCTTTACTGTAAAATGTGTACTCATTTGGATTCATGCATCAGTGCCATGTTTAGTAACAGCTGTTTACCTGAGCATGAATAATGTCCTTTACAAGGTTTCGTGTTTCTTATATGGTCAATATACGAATCAGACTCTTTCAAGTAAAAACTTTATATACTTTCACAAGGTTAATGCACAAATGGGAAGGTGGATGTAGAACTTATCTGTCACTAGGAAGGTTCTTTGAATTTTGAACTGAGGTTAAGGATGTTTTTTTTGTATTGATTTAAAAACCACATTGGCAATTATTAAAAATATATTTATATAGTCTTAGATTTAATTTTGAACATATAAGGATGCATTTAACCTTCCTGACATCCATGTCTGGACTACTGTTATAACAAAGGCTAAGAAGGGGATTGATGTGTTTTATTATTTCTTGAGAGTCGAGTATTTTAACATTGTTGACAATTGTTTTATGATTACAGATAGTATTTCTTTTCTCTTCACATTTCTCGCTAATGATATGAATCCTTCAGAATTAATGACGATGATTTAGGCTTTTTTAATGAGTTCTACTGGAGTATTTAATTAAATAGCAGAAGTATGTATCAGTTGTTAACCCCTTCACTACGAGGACGCGTATACTGCGTCCTCGCAGCGCTCGTGACAAACCCGAGGACGCGCATACTGCGTCATGGCTGAGGTCTGTTGGAATTAAGTTTTCCTTTTTCTAGATACTGTACGAGATCTTTCAGAATAGAGGTCGTATATGATACGATGGATTACTTGACTTTCATTATTATTACATAAGAGTGGGATTGGCTTATTACCAGGGGAGGTATAGATGCGCCCTGCTAGCAAATGTAAAAATATAAAACTTATTATGATTAGTTTACCATACTACTTCAACTGTTTTCTTTTGTCATCTGAGTGAGGCCTCCCACCAAGGTCACTCTTTCCATCTTCCTCCCAACCCATGTAAATAACCTGTCACATGTACATGGGGGAAGAGGTTAACTATGCAAATTTTGATATATAACACATGATGATTATGTTGAGGTTTTGGCTTAAAACTTGTCATATTCAATAGCGACGTTTAAAATTTGGCGTGCGCCGGCAGCTCGGATGTGGCGTGGGGAGCGTCTTTTACTGCCCGTAGTGAAGGGGTTAAATGTTTGATATGAAGAATAATTTGAGGGGCATTGCAGAAACTACATCGAGCAAAGCTCATCTGTCTGGATGCGGCCTTACACTACTTGTCACTGTCTGGCGAGTTGACACAGGCATGAGTAAAAAGGCTGTCAATAGGCAACCTACTCATTTGTGCTTGTGGACGCTGCTCGATCATGTAGACATAGCTTTAAACATGTGAATGGCTCGGGTGAGATTCTGTGTCAAGTGTATTCCATTTGAAAAGGTTTACAGTATTGCCAATAATATTTTAAAAGCTGCCGCCTCGTTAATTTTCCTCCAAAACTGTAATCATATATTTTCCATTTTCTAAAACATTAATTTTCCATCTTGTCAAATATAGTTTTATCTTCATGGTTTGATGTATAAGCTGAACATAGTCTGGAGTTAAAATGTGCATGCAAACAGGGTTGAATGATATATTTATAAACTGCATGACCTGAGATTTTTAACGTCTACATGACTGATAAAATGAATGAGTTTACATTGTCATTAATGTTTTATGTATCAAAGCCATCATACCATTTTCCATGTTTTTCCAAATACAATAATTATGTTTACAAATTCGAGTGGCATTTCCTACCATGTGTGACTAAACATCTTTATTGATATGATTTTGTTCATGGCAGAGGCATTTACACTTGCTTCTCAGCTGTTCTGTTTCTTTACAGTCATTGTGCAATTATATAAAGTGTTTAAAATTCTTTCATTGATTTAGTCTTTTATCCACTACTTATAATTACTCCAGGATCACCCACACTCCAAAATATTTTCTTGCCTTCTATACTAGGTTTCAATTATGAGGCCTTTAAGCATGTGCTCTTAACCAGTGTTCGTCTCTTGTTTTTTACTTACTGATCATTTATTTATTTATTATTTATTTTTTTTACTTTTTTTTGTGTCCGTTGCGTACTAGATATCTAGTTCCCTTTTTAATGTTAGCGTGTATGTGTGTGAATGTGCGTTTGCGTGTGTGTCTCTATTAGGAGGAGACACAACAAAAAAGAACATGCTAGTGAAAGAATGAGTATATGGGACATAGAGGCAAAAAATCATGGACAATTTTTTTTTAGCTCCTATATGTTTATAATTCTCTCCATCTGTATATTGGTTACTATACTTGAAATTCTATTTCTGTAATATTTTTGCACTGGCATTACATGCAATAGTTATATTACAGTAAATAAACAATATTTGTGAAGAATTGTTCTAAAAAGTTTCAGGCTCCATGTCATTTATCCGCAATGTTACTACGTTCTTCTCTGATCAACTTATAAGTAGTAGTCCTCTGAATCTTACACATGCTCATAATTGAGTGATATAATCAAGTCACAAGATTAATTTTTAAGCAAATTATCAACATAAACAGGTTTACTCGCACCCAATGACTGAATTTAGGCATCGCGTCACACGCCAAATAGGTTTCTTCGCTTTTGTTGCAATTAGTCTTTTTTTTTGCCCAATTACATGTATTGATCAGTGGTATTTATGGTAAGATTTCCAATAATCTACTTCATTACTGTGTCACAAACCAGAGAGATTCAGAATTATAGTTAAAATTACTCTGCCTTATTTTAAACGATGATCCATAGTGCAAATAATACGGTTTCCAGTAATATGTAATAATAGTTTAAAGTTTCCTGTAATAGGGATTCCAGTTAGTTACAAATTTCCGTTTGTTATAGGAGTAGAAGCCATTCATCTGTTATAAATGGATGGTTAGAATCATCTTTTATATGTATATGTTTGTTGACCGAATTATAAGAAATTCTTCCCTTCAAGTCCTTCAAAATCCAATAAATTCTGTCTGCATAGCTGTAATTTAGTTTAAACTCGTTTAGACAGTGTTGAATTGGTCAGGGAGGTCAATAATACCAACAGTTTCTTGTAAAATTATTTTATGTAAAATTTGTCAATAATAAAAATGTTCACATCCTTCAAATTACATTCTAAAATACTGCCAAAACATCAGGGTCGGCCCGTAGCTTCAGAAGTGTGACCTTAAAAAACAAACAAAAAGGAAAAAAACACAAAAACTTACATATAATACAAACTTTACAATGATACAAAGAAGGTTCATACAAATATTCACCATTCTAAGGGATGAACTTAACCTGGACTTTACATCCATTAAACAAAATCACTTTCATCAAGTAAGCAGCTGCATTCATGAATATTGCATTGCAGTGGATGTAAGTGTGGTATGAGAGAGGGCTCAACAATTTGTACAATGCTGATGTCATAGTAGACATTTTGATCAACCAGTGCAGTGGGGCAGAAGAAGCACCTTCCATGACGCATTTTATGCTGGAAATGACCATGGCACAACCAGCCTCTTGTATTTTCTGCTGTCCAACGTTTCATCAGCAGCATAATCCACAAGCAGAGTATCAAAGTCTGCCCCCACACACATGACGACAAGACTGATTGTCGGTTTAGGAAAACAACTTTACTTCAGTAAAACAAGGATAACGAAGTCTTTTAGCTGCACCGTCACACAGCACTGGTGGCTTTATAATGGCTGTGCCTCTGAGCAGCAGCCACTCGAGGCTGCTTGAGGGAACACCAGAACCACCGGCAAGAGTCTAGTCAGTACATCAGGATGTGTGGCGAATGCACAGCTGGCTCACACCGTTTGTTGTCAGGGCCACCACTCCTTGACACCTGAGCCAAGCCACATCACCTAGGTTCCACCACAACACTGCACTGGCAATAAATCTTCAAGCAGTCAACAACCACTGAAGGATAGATAGGTGAACAGAGCAAGAATAACTTACACTACAAAGCACCCCGTTAACAGTATTGAAACTACAAACTTACAAGTTGCCCTGAAAAGTGAGAACTGAGTGGACTGTGCGGGGCAGGGGGGCGACCCCACCACTGGACGGGCACACGGGTGGGTGGGGGGGGCGACCCTCACACCCGCCACGGGTCACTGGTCAGGGGGGCGGGGGGGGCCGCAGGGGAGGGGGGCACGCCACCACCACCACCACCACACTTGAGCAGGATCACCACCACCGCCACAACCACCACCACTGGCAGACCAGCAGGGGAGGAGGGAGGGGTTGACTTGCATAGTGGTGAGTGTGCTGGGCGGCAGCTGCTAGCACCAGGTCACCTGTGAGGTAGTTTTCCCCGCGCCTCACTTGGGGTTAAACGGGAAGCCCTGGCCAGGCATGGGCCCAGGGCCAGGAACGTTGGAACCTCCTGGTGGCCCTGTCACGACAGGCCCTCCTGGCCCACCAGGCCCACCCATGGGTCCAGGCATGTGCATGTTGGGACCCCCACGGGTGTTGGTGGCATACAGTTGCTGCTGGAAGCTGTGGAACTGGGCGGCATAGGTGGGGTCAGCAGTAGTAGGCCCCATAAATGGCGAGTTCTTGAAATTACCAGACTGGCCCATAGACGGTGGGAGAGGCTGGGCAGCGTCTGGCGCACCACCCATGGGTCCCCCCATGTTCATGCCGACGGGAGACGTCTTGGGGCCATACATGGGTCCGGATCCACTCATCATCTGGTTCGGTCCGCCAGGGTTGGGTCCCGGACCGGTGGGCATGGGACCACCAGCCATGCCCGGGCCTGGCCCTCCCATGGGATACATTTCACTACCCATCCCCGTCATCATTCCCCCGGGGCTGGGGCCGCGCATCATCCCTGCCCCGCCGCGCGGACCTCCCATCATCCCGCCGCCAGGACCCATGGGCCCTCCACTCATCATGTTCGGATTCATCCCCATTGGTCCGTTCGGCCCCATCATCGGTCCACTTGGTCCACCCATCGGTCCATTGGGTCCCATCATAGGCCCGCTGTGTCCACTCATCCCTCCGGGCCCTCCCATGTGGCCACCCATTGGACCATTAGGCCCCATGCCCATGGGACCATTGGGGCCGCCCATGGGGCCTCCTGGTCCGGACATGGGGAAAGGTCCATTGGGCCCACTCATCGTGTTATTCATGTTCACCATTGGTCCATTAGGTCCTGACATCGTACACATAGGTCCACCTGGGCCACCCATTGGTCCACCTGGCCCACCCATTGGTCCACCCGGACCATTCATTGGTCCGGGCATATGTCCACTTATTGGCCCGCAAGGCCCACTCATAGCCATAGTCGACATTGGCACATTCGGCCCACACATAGAATTAGGAGTACTACTGTTTGGGAACATAGGAGAATTGGGCACTTTACTGTCCACATTAGGATTATTAAATTTCGGTATAAAGTCCAAGCTCACAGGTCCTCTGGGGCCATTACCAGTGTTCTGTGGTCTGGCAGGCAGGTACTGTATGGTATTAGGGGCACTGGGTTTTACCTGCACATTGGCACCAGAATATGGCCCAGCCATGGTGCAGTTTGGAGCAGGGGGCCGCACCATGTTGTTCGGTCCCCCCATGCGAGGGTTGGGCCCACTCATGATGGGCATATTGCTTGGGGAACTTCCTCGAGGTCCGCTTCCGGTGCTGTTCACTGGCGAAGTCATGGCCCCGTGGCCTTGCATCATGCCCGGGCTGCTCGACACGGCGGGCATGCCTATCATATTCCCGGGGCCGTCCATCATGCCGCCAGGGCCTCCCGGCATCCCAGGCCCTCCTGTCATTCCTGGCATCCCAGGGCCCCCAGGCATGCCCGGACCTCCAGGCATACCAGGGCCTCCAGGCATTCCAGGCCCTCCGGGCATTCCAGGGCCTCCAGGCATGCCAGGGCCCCCGGGCATTCCAGGACCTCCGGGCATGCCAGGGCCTCCAGGCATGCCAGGTCCTCCGGGCATTCCAGGGCCTCCAGGCATGCCAGGTCCTCCGGGCATACCAGGTCCTCCAGGCATGCCAGGTCCTCCGGGCATGCCAGGTCCTCCGGGCATGCCAGGTCCACCAGGCATCCCTGGCCCACCGGGCATCCCTGGTGCTGTAGACATAGGAGGACCACCCGCCATGCCTGGGCCACTGGGCATATTTGGTCCAGAAGGAAGACAACCACCTGGAGCACCTGGAGGACCTCCAGGTCCAGTTCCTGGACCAGTGTTACCCATCATGGGTCCCGTGCCAGTGGGCATGGTCGGCGTGGGGGCGGAGGAGGCTGGAGGCGACGACCCACCCGAAGTCAGCTGCTGACTCATCTGCGCCATGGATGAGATAGGGTCGAAGACTTTGCCGGGGCCAGGGGTGGGCAGGCCTCCCGGAGTGCTGCAGTTGGGGTTGAGGGGCAAGTTGGCGGCAGAGTTGGCATGGAAGTCTCCTCCCATGTCCATGGATCCCATCTTGCTTGGAGACATGGAGAACCCACTGCCCATCTTATTCATCATCTGGTTGTTGTTGTTGCCTGCGCCTGCGGCTGGCCCGCCATTTGGTCCGGGGAACCGAGCTCCTATTGGGTTCATGTCTGTCCCTGTGTTGGATCCAGGTCCTGGTCCTGGTCCAGATCCTGCTGGTCCTGTGGGTCCAGTGGGACCTGAAGAAGTATTGGGTCCTGTGGGTCCTGCTGGCCCACCAGACTGGAGAGGCGAAGCTCCCGGGAACCTGTTGACATTATCTGGCCCACTCGGAGTGGTGGGTCCGCTGCACATGCTCGGAGTCTTGGGCGATGGGACAGGGAATCTGGAGTCCATCGACGGCGTCTTGGGTCCGCCCTGGGCATTCTGGCCACCGCCACCACCACTACTACTGTTGTTATTGCTGTTATTGTTATTGCTAGTATTGTTGGTTGGAGTCGTGGTGGTAGAGGTGGAAATATTCTGCTGTGTTTGTTGGCCCTGCGGCGAGGGGCCAGGGTATCGCTGCTGCGGCCCTTTGTTCTCTGGCGTGGCTTGCGGAGTGTGAGGTGCAGAAGCCACTGGCATACCCGGGGATGGCACAGGAAACCGGTCTGGGGTGTTGGGCCCGGTGTAACGAGGCCCTGTTTCCGAGGTTGGCGTGAGAGGGGTTGCCGGCCCCCCGAGAGGAGTGGTGGGGCCAGACATTCGACTACCATCTGCTACACTTGTATCCCCAAGTCTGCAACATATAACAATGACTACATTACTATTCTGTAATCAAACACTTGATATCATATCTTCTGCTAATTGGTGCCAAAAAATCATTTCTAGTAACTGTTAATCACAATGTAACTGAATTATTAAAATGCAATAGTGCTTATGTTCTAAAATATTCACACCAATGAAATATCAGAAATCTAATAACATTCCTAAAAGACATTCAATACTAACGGAGACATGATGTCTGAATCACGTAGGCTGGTGTTTGGCTGTTTCTGTATCGTGAGCTCCTGTCCCTCAAATGTACTGAGGTACTGAATCTGCTGGGGGGAGGGCACAGGCATGAGGTTGGGCTCCTTCCCTCCTTGCTGCTGCTGCTGCTGTTGCTGCTGAGGGCCTCCTTGGTGTTTCTGCTGGGCAAAGTTTTGCAACTGTCTTCCAAATGGCATATCACCTGCAATATCAGTGAAAAATAACATCAGTAATGATAATGAAAACAAAGAGTACTAAAAAAAAGAGAATTTCAAGGCAACAGAAGCTGATTGATTACACAATCTAAATTTACTTGTCTAGATGCACATTTTAAAACAATTGTTCATCCCTTACCTGGTGGTCCTATATGTTTTAGCACCACTGTTTTAAAGGTTTGTAAAGAATCAAAATCCAAGCACATTTATGCCAATGTTTTTCTATCCATACATATACTTTGGTCCACTATTCCCTACATACATTACCATAGTAGTGAGGCGTGACTAGTGCTCCCCTTAACTCCCCGATGACATACCTGACTGTGGTGTGTGTGGCTGCTGGTCCTTCTGTGGTAAAGACGGGCTGGTGATGGGTGGGCCGCTCACGGGCGTGGCTGGGTTGCTGGGGATGAGCGGCCGCGGGGAGTCCACGGGGCCAGACATTCTCATCCCAGGCCCTCCGCCCGGGCCGCCGCCGGGCATGCGTGGCGATGTCATGGCGCACATGGACGGGGATCCAGGGGATGGCAGAGGACCGTTACCCACGGGGCGTGGGCCGTGGTATGGCGGAGGTGGACCTTGCATGCGAGCGCCGGGACCCATGCCTCTCATGCCTCCTGGCCCCATGCCGCCCATTGATCCAGGCATCATAGGGCCACCTCCCATGCCCATTGGCCCCCCTGGGCCCATTGGACCACCCGGACCCATTGGCCCTCCGGGACCCATGGGACCACCGGGCCCCATGGGACCACAAGGTCCCATGTGACCACCAGGGCCCATGGGACCTCCAGGACCCATGGGGCCTCCTGGACCCATGGGTCCGCCTGGACACATGGGCCCGCCAGGACCCATGGGGCCTCCTGGGCCCATGGGTCCTCCAGGTCCCATAGGACCTCCTGGACCCATGTGTCCCATTGGGCCCATGGGACCCATGGAATTATCACCGCATCCAGGGCCGCCCTTTTTCCTCTTGCTCTCGAAGAATTCAGCTTGTAATCTTTGCCACTCCACCTGTGCTGCCATAGAGGATGCTGGGTTTGGACCTGCCATCATCATTGACTGGGGCCCATTAGGACCCATTCTCATT
>NW_028234423.1:19246968-19256968 GCF_977035675.1 Penaeus japonicus | reverse complement strand
GAGCGCTGCAACGACAGAAGGAATTGCAAAGACACATAAGCAAAGACAGAATAAGTGGGGATTAACTTTGGAGGTCACCTTACAAATACATGTCTAAGGTTTGATTTTATGTAACAGAATTAATTGCATAAAAATAATGAGTTTGTCAACTGCTGAATCCAAAGGCAAATTCACAAATTCAAAAAGTTCTCAAACACAACACATCAAAATGGCAAAAAATATATAATACACAAAATATATCTATTTGAAGAAGAGACACGTGTCTGATGTTTTAAAAAAGTAGGAACGAACTCGGACATGCACTGGGGCAAATACTCACCCAACAAGGTCAGACACTTAAAAAAAAAAAAAAAAAGTTCATAGGCCTACTGACCTAGCTATTTTAACAGACGAGGTTTACGTGCCGCTCCTGTGTACTGTGTCACTGTGCTTGCGTCTGCCAGAGCTCGATACCCACATCTGCAAGGGAGGGAAAAACGGGCGGTTAATATTAATTATTAATCGGGTGGAGGGAAGCAGAGGGTGGGGAGGAGGAAGGGGAAGAAAAGGATGAGGTGGAGAAGGAGGAGGTGGAAGAGGAGGAGGAGGACGACGAGGAAGGAGGAGCAGGAGAAGGCGAAGGAGGAAGAGAGAAAGTAAAGAAGGATGAGAGGAAGGATAAAGGGAGAAAGAGGAAAAAAGGAAAGGGAGACAGAGAAAGAACTGGAGGGAGTGAGGGAAAGAGGAAGAGAAAGAGTGAGGAACGGCAAAGGACGTCAAGGGCAAGAGGGCGGACGTATTAACGTGAACTCACTCTTAAAATCATGCAATAAAAAGAATAAAATAAAAATGGAAAATCAGTTGCACGACAAACAAACGAAGAGCCACGAAGGGCGAAGCTGCGAGAGAAAAATAGAAATATGAAAAACGACCATTAAAAAAAAGTTTCCCCGTGATCACTGCAAAACTGCTGAAAAAAACTTCACACAAAAATGTGACAAAAACAAAACTACAAAAGAGATTACAAAGAGTGAGAGAGAGTGAGAGAGTGAGAGAGAGAGAGAGAGAGAGAGAGAGAGAGAGAGAGAGAGAGAGAGAGAGAGAGAGAGAGAGAGAGAGAGAGAGAGAGAGAGAGAGAGAACTGAAAGGGTGCAACTCAGTCAAAAATAAAAACAAAAATAAAGAAACAACATATAACCCAGTTAGAACAAAGACAGCAACAATAAAAGCAATGAAGAGTAAAAGAGAGGAAAAAGAAGAAGAGAAAAGAGAAAAATAAAAATTGATGTAACAACTGGAAAAGTAAACACAGGAAGGAGGGTGGAGGGGGAAGGGGGGTGCAGGAAGAGGACAACAAAAGAGAGAGAGAAAGAAAGGAGAGAGAGAGGAGAGAGAATAGAGAGCAAGTGAGAGAGAGAGAAGAGAGAGAATAGAGAGCGAGAGCAAGTGAGAGAGAGAGCGGGAGCGAGCGAGAGAGAACAAGGAAGAGAGAGCGAGAGCGAGAGCGAGAGAAACAATAACAACGAGGCAGTAAATAACGAGCCCCGCCAGCAACAACTGTTTGCCTGCATGAAAGCGTTTGGGGGTTTTAAAAACTTTTCCCGGAGAAGGCGCAAGTTATGGAGGGCGGTGGAGGAAAGTTATCGGGCGGCCGCTCGCCAAGGGGGAGGGGGAGGGGGAGGAAGGAGGTGGAGAGAGAGAAAGAGAGGGAGGAGGGGGAAGGGGATGGGGAGAAAGATGAGGGGGAGGTGGAGGAGGAGGAGGAGGAAGAGGGGTAGGAGGAGGAAGATGAGGGGGAGGAGGAGGAAGAGGGGGAGGAGGAGGGGGTGAGGACGGGAAAATGGGCCTAAAATATGCACGCCCGCACACCAAAGCCCGGGAGGCCTTGGGAAGGGAAAAAGGGGGGAAGGGAGAGGGGAGAGGGGAGAGGGTGACAACTTTGAGAAAAGGAACAAGAGAAAGGAAGTGAGGCTTTAGGTAGGAAGAAAGGTAGGATGGTGAGGGGCAGAAGGGGAGGAGAGAGGAGGGAAGAAGGGTGGGGAGGGAAGGGGAAAGGAAGGGTGAGGAAGAGGAGGGACTTGGGTAGGTAGATAAGAAGGGAGGGAGGGAGGAAGAGGAAGAGGAAGAGGAAGAGGAAGAAAGAGAGAGAGAGAGAGGTAGGCAGGTAGGGAGAAAAAGAGCTGCTGGACTGAAGCACCACCACCAATTCCTCCCACTCCCCCTTCCGACCCTCCCCCTCCTTCTCCCTTTCCCTACTTCCACATCAACAACGATCAGTGAAGAAAAAAAAAGAAAAAAAAGAAAAATACATATAAACTGAAAAGAAGAAAATAAAGGAAAAGAAAGACGAGGACAAGGGCAAGAGGCGGAGGCGAAGACAGGGAGGGAGGGAGGGAGGGAGGGGGGAGGGAGAGAGGGAGGGGGAAGCAATGACGGTCCCATTTTAAAGTTAGCCAAACAATGCCTAGAGAGTTCGTCTTGTGCGCTGCCGCCACCGCTGGAAGCCACGGGGGAATGGGGGTGGGGTGGGGTGGGGTGGGGAAGAGATGGGGGAGAGGAGTGGGAAGGTGGGGAGAGGAGTGGGAAGGTGGGAAGAGGAGTGGGAAGGTGGGGAGAAGAGTGGGGAAGTGGGGAGAGGATTTGGGAAGTGAGGGAGAGTGGGAAGGTGGGGAGGAGTGATGGGGGTGGGGGGAGGAGGGTAAGTGGAAAGAGTAGGTGAGGGAGTGGGGGAATGGGATTAGGTTGTGGAATAGGAACAAGATATTGTAATCATAAATATGTATGTATGTATGTGCGCACGAGAGACAGAGAGAGAGAGAGAGAGAGAGAGAGAGAGAGAGAGAGAGAGAGAGAGAGAGAGAGAGAGAGAGAGAGAGAGAGAGAGAGAGAGAGAGAGAGAGAGAGAGAGAGGGTGATACAGCGATGGCATCATCAACGAGATAGGTAACGAAACGAGGAAAAAGAGGAAAAAGAGGAAGCGGATTAAAAGGAGAATAAAAAGGAGTTGGGGAGAGGATTGGGTAGGGGAAGAGGTGGGAGGAGCTTCCCCTTAACCTTCAACGTGTGGATCATGTCATTAATCTAACCTCCTATCTCACCCCCTCCCCCTTCCCCCGCCTCCCTCTCCCTCTTCCTCTCCCATCCTCAATTTTGTCATTAGGGTGAAAAAAAATGAAGCACAAGACACAAGGTAAGAAGACAGAGAGAAAGCAAGAACACGAGAATGAATAACAGGATTGAATAAGGAGATGTAGGTCTAGTCTGTCTGTATGACAGTGTCTCATGTTACAGCCACATCATCACAATCATCATAAATAAGCAAAGGTAAAAAGAAGAAATGCCTTAATAACGTTTAATCTTCTCTCCTCCCCCCCCCCCCCTATTTATTCCCCCCCCACCATCCTACCTTCTTCCCTTCTTACCCTTTTTTCTCCCCTTCCTTCCCCCCTTCCCCTCCCCCCCCCCTCCTCCTCCTCCTCCTCCTCCTCCTCCTCCTCCTCCTCCTCCTCCTCCTCCTCCTCCTCCTCCTCCTCCTCCACCCCATTTTCTTCATCCCTTACCCTTCCTTTCAACCCCACCTCCCTACCTTACGTTCCCCATCCCTATCCCTTTTTATCCTTCCCGCTCTCTTTTCCCGTTCTCCTAATCTCTCCTCTCCCTCTCCTTCTCCCCCTCCCCCACTCCCTACCTTTCCCCCTCTCCCACTCCCTCCCTTTCCCCCTTTCCCCCTTTCCCACTCCCTCCCTTTCCCCCTCTCCCACTCCCTCCCTTTCTCCCTTTCCCCCTCTCCCACTCCCTCCCTTTCCCCCTCTCCCACTCCCTCCCTTTCCCCCTCCCCCCTTCCCCGCGTGTCGACATTCCGCGCCAAAATCAGCGGCGGACTGTGTGTCAGAAAACAATAACTAACACCAGCACATAAACTTTGGCCGCCACCTGCACCCGGCGAAGGAGGGAAGATGAGGAGGGAGGAAAGGAGGAAGGAGGGGGAAGATGAGGAGGGAGGAAAGGAGGAAGGAGGGGGAAGATGAGGAGGGAGGAAAGGAGGAAGGAGGGGAAGATGAGGAGGGAGGAAAGGAGGAAGGAGGGGGAAGATGAGGGTGGAAGGAGAAGGAGAGGGGGAAGACGAGGGTGGAGGGAGGAGGAAAGGGGGGAGAAGATGAGGAGGGAGGAAAGGAGGAAGGAGGGGGAAGATGAGGAGGGAGGAAAGGAGGAAGGAGGGGGAAGATGAGGAGGGAGGAAAGGAGGAAGGAGGGGGAAGATGAGGAGGGAGGAAAGGAGGAAGGAGGGGGAAGATGAGGGTGGAAGGAGAAGGAGAGGGGGAAGACGAGGGTGGAGGGAGGAGGAAAGGGGGGAGAAGAGGAGGGTGGGAGGAGGAAAGGGGGGAAGAAGAGGAGGGTGGAAGGATAAAGAAAGGGGGAAAAAAAGGAGGGTGGAGGGAAAGGAAGATGGGGAGGATAAAGATGGAGGAAGTAAGGACAAAAGAAGAGAGGATGAAGGGAGTAGGGAAAAAAGGAAGAAGATAAGGAAATAAATGGGGACGGAGGAAGAGGAGGAGGAAGAGAAAAGACAGGAGAAAAAACTGAAACTGATGATGAGACAAAGAGATGAATGGGGAGTTCAAAAGGTAATTCCTAGTATAAAAGGCTTATCGTAAATGAAACGTAAATTGGGCAATAAACAATAATCCTTCACACGAAAATAAATAAAGCTGAAACTGATACACCAATTAAATAATGCTATCGACATACAGAAGTCAAATCAATATAATTTACTGAAACTTCCATGCTCAATCATAATGACGGCAAACAGCACGATATTAACCCTCGGGTCGTTCATTCACTATAATCTCACAAGTAGAGTAAAACCTGCCGTCACAGCGAAACAGCGTCGGCGAAGAAACGGGAGAAGGAAGGAAGGAGGGAAGGAAGGAAGGAAGGAAAAGGGGGAGGGGGCGGCAAGGGAAGGAAGTGGTGGCCTAAATAAGTGAGTAAGGAAAGTGGTTATTATTGTTTCCCCGGATAATCCGTAGTGGCACAGGGAGAAGTAAGGGCAATATCCCCTAAACTTGGCCCATAACTTTACTCAAACTTCCCTCGTAACTTGGCTACAACATCCAGCCACCGCCCCCGTTCTCGTCCTGCCGGCTCTTCCTTGCCGCCGCCTCCTCCTCCTCCTCCTTATCCTTATTCTTTGCCTCCTTCCTCTTCCCATTCTCCTTCTTCTCTCTTACTTTCCTTCTTTTCTTGCTTCTTTTCTTCCTGGGATTGTCAATCCCCTTCTCTGACTCAATTCTCTTGTTCTCCGTTTCTGTGTCATTTCCTTGCATTTCTCTTTATTTGCCCTTTCCTGTTTCCTTCCTCTGGATCTCTTTTGCTCTATTTCTTACTAATAACATTACTAGTTTCACAACTTTCCAATTTCTGCACCTTCTCTTTCTACGTCGTAACTCTCCTTCTACACACCCCATTTTCCTTCTCATTTTGCTGTTGCTTTTTATTCGTTTCCGTCTTTCTCCCCTTTTCTTCTTTATCTTTCCAGTTACCCGCCTCCCACTCTCCGGCATGTATTCGCCCTCCACACACGGCGCTCACGCACCGCAACTAAACTCTACGGATCGAGTTCCACGTTTCACTATCACTCGTCGTCAGAGCCGCTACCTTTTTTACACCCGGTGCATTTTCTCTACTTTTTTTCATGCCTTTTTTTTCTTTTTTATGCCTTTGCTCTTAATTGCTGTACATAATTTTTAAATCTAATGATTAAAAAGTCACGCTACATCCCACCTTTTCCTAGTCGTTCGCCTTACAAAAAAAAAAAAAAAAAAAAAGATTAAACAGATCCGGTCACAGCGTTAATGGCGTCTTTTGAACACTTGCTTCTTTATTATTCTCTCCTGACCTTTACATCTCTGTTCTATTCAATCCCACCTCATCCATTCATTTATTCCCCTTGTGGCTGTAGGGGATAGGGAGAGGCAAAAAGGAGGGGAGGGGAGGGGAGGGGAGGGGAGGGGAGGGGAGGGGAGAGAAAGCTCAGAAGGGTCACATTACATTCACCTTCCTCGTCATTATCCCTTCACCATCCTCCTTCCCCCGCCAGTTTCTCTTCTGGCGCTCTCGCCACCTTGGCCTGTGTCTTTCCAACCTCCCTCTCCTCCTCCCTCCTCCCAGATGCCCTCTCTTTCCCTCTCCTCAACTCCCTCTTGCACGCCCCCCCCCCACCTCTATACCTCCACCTCCGCTTACATACCCCCTCTCCCTCTTCCTCTTCCCCTTCCCCTAAACCCCCTCTCCCCGTCCTCTTCCTCTTACATGCTTCCTCCCCCTCCCCTTCCTTCTCCTCCGCCTCCTTCTCCTGTACCATGCCTCCTGTACCCCTCCTCCTCCCCCTTGCCCTTCCACCTCTCCCCTCCTCCTCCCCCTCTTCTAGTAAATACGCGGGAAAGTTATGGAGGGCGTTTTTGACAGCCCTTGCCAGCGCTCTCTAATGCTGGGGGGAAACAGGGCCACTTCCCTCCTTCCCTGCTTCCCCTGCCCCTTCACTGCCGACCCAGGGACAACACCTAAACACGGGTCCGGGGACACTATATTCAAACTAGTACTAGTGCCTAAAACTAGCTCCCGAAATAAACGATAGCTAGTAGGGAGAGTGATCTGTAGCTATTCCTGTGCTGGAGGTGTGCCCTATCTTTCAACCGGCTATAGATATGCATGAGTAGTTGCCGGAAATAAAATTGAAACGCCAAATAAACAAACATCCGTACCTGTTCGCACAAGCATGCACACAGACACAGACACACACACACCACTACAACCATACACACATACACACACACACACTACAACCCCCCTACCCATACACACTATCCCTCATCCCACATACACACACACACAGACACAATGCCCCTCCTCCCCCCCACATAACACACACACAACTATCCTCTCCCTCACCACAGCACCCCCCCCCCCCACACACACACACACCACACAACATAACACAGCAGCCGCGGGTCGCCAGGGAGAGATCATGGTGGCGCTGTCCCGACGCTGGGGCCGTGCGCGCCTTTTTCCCCGCCCCCTAAAATATGGCTCTCGGAAAACGGCTCCTCCATCCCAAATGGTGCGCCGAGGCTTCGTTCTGTTCCCCCACCCCGCCCCACCCGCCCCCAACCCGCCCGAACACGAGCGCGCACACAAACACACGCCCACCCATTCGGACTGGGTTTCCAGCGCAGGCCTTCGCGGACTCGCTCGCTCGTAAAGCAAATTTTCGTAGAGATCCAAGCATCACACGCGCCCCACATACAGGACGAGATTCATAACGAAGACATTAATTACAGTGCGACGAAGCCGGCGCCGACACCACCGCCTCGAATGTACACAAAGGAATCCCGAGATGGGAGAGGAAAAAATTGTTGATTCATTCTTGTCTCGGGGACATTAAACAAGTTCTGTGTTCCGACTCTCGCGCCGGCACAGGCTTAGGCTTCACGCGTGCCTATACACAAGGACATGCACATAAATAAACACACATACACATACGTATACCCACAGAGACACACACAGACACAAACTAATCCATTTTTCACTCGGAAAACTACGTGCATGGCAGTTATGTTGAAACACGTTTACTACATATTCATACGATGCATCGCTCTTACGGAAGCGCTGCCTATCATCCTATACAGCGAAAGGCGAGTTCCATGCGTTTCTCTTGTACAACGCCCTCCCTTTTCTATCCTATCTATCCTATTTCCTTACAATCGCATGATCCGCAATAGACATTTTCCTTCGTGCTATTATTTTCCAACTAGGATATCTAGTAAAAGCCGACGTGGAGTGCATTCTGACGGCCAAAATAAATATGTGAAGGATAAAAAAAGGTTGGATAATTCACACCCTCCAAAATAAAACATAATGAATAAATTAAACACTTCCATCGTGCTACAACTCTGACATCTCTCTCTCTCTCTCTCTCTCTCTCTCTCTCTCTCTCTCTCTCTCTCTCTCTCTCTCTCTCTCTCTCTCTCTCTCTCTCTTTTTCTCTCACACAGCTACATCACCCACCCTCCCCAACCTTTCCTCTTGATCATCAACCCTCACAATCGCACATGCACCCCCCCCCCCTCTCCAACCTCATAAAACCCTCTCACAATTCCCCCAACCCACCCATCCCAGCCTTCCCTGCCTCATAACCCCCTCAACCCTCGTGACGAACTCAACCTCATTTCTCCTCACAGCCTCCATACTCCGAGGCGAGGTCTTGCTTAGGCCTCTTCCACCTCTCAGCCTGGCTTTCTCCCCCCCCCCCTCCCCCTCGCTTCCCCCGAGGACGCTGTCATCTTTAGGACATAGTGGGGGGGAATAGAAGGAGAGGGAGAGGGAGAAAGAGAGGGGAAGGGAGATGAAGAGGGGGCGAGAGGAAATGGTAAGGGAGAGGAAGAAAGAACAATAACAGGAGAGAGGGAGAGGGAGAAGAGGGAGGGAGGGAGGGAGGGAGAGAGGGAGAGAGGGAGGGAGAGGGAGGGAGAGAGGGAGAGAGGGGGAGAGGGAGAGAGGGGGAGAGGGAGAGAGAGAGAGAGAGAGAGAGAGAGAGAGAGAGAGAGAGAGAGAGAGAGAGAGAGAGAGAGAGAGAGAGAGAGGAGAGAGGAGAGAGAGAGAGAGAGAGAGAGAGAGAGAGAGAGAGAGAGAGAGAGAGAGAGAGAGAGAGAGAGAGAGAGAGAGAGAGAGAGAGAGAGAGAGGAATATATATAAACAGACAAGCCACATACGTAGATAATGTATGCTACGTCGGTAAGTTTGTGAAAAGGAGAAGAGGGGAAAAATGAGAGGAAGTTGAGTGCTGCCTCCTGCCCTTCCCCCCCCTCCCTCTCCTCGCCCCGACATCTCTACACAACATCTCCGTGTCCCACAACGTCAGGTCAAGACATATTACAGCTTGCTATTACTTAAAAAGCTTTATCCCCCCCTATTCCCCACTTTCTCTCCCTCCTCTTCCATCCCCCCCTCTTTCGTCTCCCGCTTCTTGCTGCTCCTTCTCGCGGCAGTAAGGGCAAATCTTTTCCACTCTAACACTCCTTCATCCAGAACACGTAATAGTGTTGTGACGTGCGCATGTGCGTGAATATGTGCGTGTGCGTGTGCGTGTGCGTCCACATGTCCATGTGTGTGTACGTGAGTGTGTGTGAGTGTGTGTGTGTCCGTCAGCGTGGCCACAGCCACCACGCCGGGTCGCTGACGTAGGATTCGGACGCGTTTGGAGGAATTTCCATGGAGATGAGGAAGGCAGCGAGCGGGCGGGTGGGCGGGCGGCGCTATGTAACTCCAGCCGTGTTCACATACTTCGCGGGGCCTCTGCTACTCTGCTGCCCACCCTGCCACCACTCTACACTCTCGCCCTGCCACCACTCTACACTCTCGCCCTGCCACCACTTTACACCCTCGCCCATCCCCCTGCCGGTGTCGCCGCTTGAGCTTCCTCGCGTTTTTCCTGTCCTTGTCCTGCAGAACACGGAGGCAGGAGGAGGAAGGAGTGAAGAGGTGGGAGATATGAAAAGAAGAAGTAAGAGATGAAAGGAAGAGGAGGAAGATGTGAAATGCGGATGATAAAGAATCAAAACGAAAAAGAAGGGGAAAAAGGTAGGGTGGAGGGTAGAGGGGGGGGGGGAAGAAAGAGGAAGAGAAGGCGACAGAAGAGAGAAGGCCTGCTCGGGGGGCGCTGAGACTCCGCGGCGACGCAGCGCAGCCTCCCGACCGCCGCTGCCGAACGCGAGGCGAGACAACACGGGGGGGGGGGGGGGATACTAATTATTCACGGACGCTCCAGCTGAGAGGGTGGGGGTGAGGGGAAATAGGAGAGGGTGGGAAGAAAGAGGGGACAGGGAATGAGGAGGGACGGGGCTGAGAGGGGGGGGGGAGTAAACTTTTGCATAAATTAACCAAAAACGATCTAGGCTCACGGTGAGGCGCTGGGCAGGGGGGGGGTCAAGGGGGCCGGGGGAGGGGGGGGCTGTGAGGGTTCG
>NW_028234423.1:19229468-19241968 GCF_977035675.1 Penaeus japonicus | reverse complement strand
AAGCAGGAGCAGAAGCAGGAGCAGAAGCAGGAGCAGAAGCAGGAGCAGAAGCAGGAGCAGGAGCAGGAGCAGAAGCAGGAGCAGAAGCAGAAGCAGGAGCAGAAGCAGGAGCAGAAGCAGGAGCAGGAGCAGGAGCAGAAGCAGGAGCAGAAGCAGGAGCAGAAGCAGGAGCAGAAGCAGGAGCAGAAGCAGGAGCAGAAGCAGGAGCAGAAGCAGGAGCAGAAGCAGGAGCAGAAGCAGGAGCAGAAGCAGGAGCAGAAGCAGGAGCAGAAGCAGGAGCAGAAGCAGGAGCAGAAGCAGGAGCAGAAGCAGGAGCAGAAGCAGGAGCAGGAGCAGGAGCAGAAGCAGGAGCAGAAGCAGGAGCAGAAGCAGGAGCAGAAGCAGGAGCAGAAGCAGGAGCAGAAGCAGAAGCAGAAGCAGGAGCAGAAGCAGGAGCAGAAGCAGGAGCAGAAGCAGGAGCAGAAGCAGGAGCAGAAGCAGGAGCAGAAGCAGGAGCAGAAGCAGGAGCAGGAGCAGGAGCAGAAGCAGGAGCAGAAGCAGGAGCAGAAGCAGGAGCAGAAGCAGGAGCAGAAGCAGGAGCAGAAGCAGGAGCAGGAGCAGGAGCAGAAGCAGGAGCAGAAGCAGGAGCAGAAGCAGGAGCAGAAGCAGGAGCAGAAGCAGGAGCAGGAGCAGAAGCAGAAGCAGGAGCAGAAGCAGGAGCAGAAGCAGGAGCAGAAGCAGGAGCAGAAGCAGGAGCAGAAGCAGGAGCAGAAGCAGGAGCAGGAGCAGGAGCAGAAGCAGGAGCAGAAGCAGGAGCAGAAGCAGGAGCAGGAGCAGGAGCAGAAGCAGGAGCAGAAGCAGGAGCAGAAGCAGGAGCAGAAGCAGGAGCAGAAGCAGGAGCAGGAGCAGGAGCAGGAGCAGGAGCAGAAGCAGGAGCAGAAGCAGGAGCAGAAGCAGGAGCAGAAGCAGGAGCAGAAGCAGGAGCAGAAGCAGGAGCAGAAGCAGGAGCAGAAGCAGGAGCAGAAGCAGGAGCAGAAGCAGGAGCAGAAGCAGGAGCAGAAGCAGGAGCAGAAGCAGGAGCAGAAGCAGGAGCAGAAGCAGAAGCAGGAGCAGGAGCAGAAGCAGGAGCAGAAGCAGGAGCAGAAGCAGGAGCAGAGGCAGGAGCAGAAGCAGGAGCAGGAGCAGGAGCAGAAGCAGGAGCAGAAGCAGGAGCAGAAGCAGGAGCAGAAGCAGGAGCAGAAGCAGGAGCAGAAGCAGGAGCAGGAGCAGGAGCAGAAGCAGGAGCAGGAGCAGGAGCAGAAGCAGGAGCAGAAGCAGGAGCAGAAGCAGGAGCAGAAGCAGGAGCAGAAGCAGGAGCAGAAGCAGGAGCAGAAGCAGGAGCAGAAGCAGGAGCAGAAGCAGGAGCAGAAGCAGGAGCAGAAGCAGGAGCAGAAGCAGGAGCAGAAGCAGGAGCAGAAGCAGGAGCAGAAGCAGGAGCAGAAGCAGGAGCAGAAGCAGGAGCAGAAGCAGGAGCAGAAGCAGGAGCAGAAGCAGGAGCAGAAGCAGGAGCAGAAGCAGGAGCAGAAGCAGGAGCAGAAGCAGGAGCAGGAGCAGGAGCAGAAGCAGGAGCAGAAGCAGGAGCAGAAGCAGGAGCAGAAGCAGGAGCAGAAGCAGGAGCAGAAGCAGGAGCAGAAGCAGGAGCAGAAGCAGGAGCAGGAGCAGGAGCAGAAGCAGGAGCAGAAGCAGGAGCAGAAGCAGGAGCAGAAGCAGGAGCAGAAGCAGGAGCAGGAGCAGGAGCAGAAGCAGGAGCAGAAGCAGGAGCAGAAGCAGGAGCAGGAGCAGGAGCAGGAGCAGAAGCAGAAGCAGGAGCAGAAGCAGGAGCAGGAGCAGGAGCAGAAGCAGGAGCAGAAGCAGGAGCAGAAGCAGGAGCAGGAGCAGGAGCAGAAGCAGGAGCAGAAGCAGGAGCAGAAGCAGGAGCAGAAGCAGGAGCAGGAGCAGAAGATGGAGCAGGAGCAGAAGCAGGAGCAGAAGCAGGAGCAGAAGCAGGAGCAGGAGCAGGAGCAGAAGCAGGAGCAGAAGCAGGAGCAGAAGCAGGAGCAGAAGCAGGAGCAGAAGCAGGAGCAGAAGCAGGAGCAGAAGCAGGAGCAGAAGCAGGAGCAGGAGCAGAAGCAGAAGCAGGAGCAGGAGCAGGAGCAGAAGCAGGAGCAGAAGCAGGAGCAGAAGCAGGAGCAGAAGCAGGAGCAGAAGCAGGAGCAGAAGCAGGAGCAGAAGCAGGAGCAGAAGCAGGAGCAGAAGCAGGAGCAGAAGCAGGAGCAGAAGCAGGAGCAGAAGCAGGAGCAGAAGCAGGAGCAGAAGCAGGAGCAGAAGCAGGAGCAGAAGCAGGAGCAGAAGCAGGAGCAGAAGCAGGAGCAGAAGCAGGAGCAGAAGCAGGAGCAGAAGCAGGAGCAGGAGCAGGAGCAGAAGCAGGAGCAGGAGCAGGAGCAGAAGCAGGAGCAGAAGCAGGAGCAGAAGCAGGAGCAGAAGCAGGAGCAGAAGCAGGAGCAGAAGCAGGAGCAGAAGCAGGAGAAGGAGCAGAAGCAGAAGCAGGAGCAGAAGCAGGAGCAGAAGCAGGAGCAGAAGCAGGAGCAGAAGCAGGAGCAGAAGCAGGAGCAGAAGCAGGAGCAGAAGCAGGAGCAGAAGCAGGAGCAGAAGCAGGAGCAGGAGCAGGAGCAGAAGCAGGAGCAGAAGCAGGAGCAGAAGCAGGAGCAGAAGCAGGAGCAGAAGCAGGAGCAGAAGCAGGAGCAGAAGCAGGAGCAGAAGCAGGAGCAGGAGCAGGAGCAGAAGCAGGAGCAGAAGCAGGAGCAGGAGCAGGAGCAGAAGCAGGAGCAGAAGCAGGAGCAGAAGCAGGAGCAGAAGCAGGAGCAGAAGCAGGAGCAGAAGCAGGAGCAGAAGCAGGAGCAGAAGCAGGAGCAGGAGCAGGAGCAGAAGCAGGAGCAGAAGCAGGAGCAGAAGCAGGAGCAGAAGCAGGAGCAGAAGCAGGAGCAGAAGCAGGAGCAGAAGCAGGAGCAGAAGCAGGAGCAGAAGCAGGAGCAGAAGCAGGAGCAGAAGCAGGAGCAGAAGCAGAAGTAGAAGCAGGAGCAGAAGCAGGAGCAGAAGCAGGAGCAGAAGCAGGAGCAGCGGCACGACCTCGCCTCACAACAAACATTGTGGACGGCACAAAACCGAGCGTCCGGGCGAGCCCATTCCGAGCCATTGCACACACTCCCCAAAAAATATCCCAACTCGAGAATTATTTGTTGATCAACGCGTCATCAATATGTTAGGGCTGTCTCGGGGCGTATCCCGCTCGCGCGCTGGGGCCGGGCCTTGACCCTTGCGGCCTGGAAGCGTAAGGGTGGTTCTGGCTCGCGCCCGGGGCTCTTCCAGGACGCTCTTGTAACACGGGGAAGACTACAAGTAAAGCTGTCGTTGGGTTCGATTCCTCGCTTATCGACTTTGTCTTCGTTAATTACTTAATCTTCGCTCTGTGACCTTTCGCGAGTATCGGAAAGTCACGGATCCCTTCGCTGTCTCCGGCCCGGGGCTCCGTGACTCGGATTCCGACGGAAATGGCCAGCGCCCTCGGCACTCGGCACCCCGGGGCCAAGTGGAGGCGGAGGCGGCCAGCCGAACGCGCGTTACCGGCGGTATTTTTGTATCCCGGCGGAATTGTCCCTGTTAGAAGTATAGCCTTAAAGTCGTGCTTTATTAAAATGTGTTGATGTGGATTACGGCCAGGTGGGCGCCCGACGCTCGGCAACCGGAATCGGCGACCCCGCTCCCCAAAGAAGGGAAAGTGATCCCCGCAAAAGGAATAAAACGAGGAGTCAGCTCTTTTTTCTTAATCTGGACATTATCATTTCACCGCCGCTGACCTTTGGCATCTGCCGAGACGACCCTAAGCGCGTCTCAGGTCACTCAGCCATATGCAGCTAGTTTGACCTCTCTGACCTTTCGAAATACCACAACCTTAGGATTTCCAGATCCACTAAATCAGAAGCAGATTCTATGTGACCTTTGACCTCGTATCGCTCTCGTTTCATCGACCCCGCGCTATATGAGATCCCCCCAGAAACTAACCCCACTTCCCCCACCCTGAATCCGCTGGACCCCACAATCAACGCCGGCCAATGCAACAAAAAAATAAATATAAAAAAAAAAACATATCAGAACGATCCGTGAAAATCTACGGGATTCCATCACCGTTTTTCATTTAACTTGTGTTCCGCCGCAATGTTTCCTGAATGAACAATATTTGTTCATGGCAATGCACTGAACTCGACCACCACCAACTACCATGATGACACTATGGAATATGATGAATCTTGGCGAGTATTGACCAATAAGACAAAACAAAATTAATTATGGAAACGACTGTATTTTCGATAAAAAAATACTATAATAAACTACACACAAATACAAAGAGCGAGAGAAAGAGGGAAGAATAATCAGACGAACAACGAAAGAACGAAAAGGAAGAGACAAAAAAAAAAGAAACAAACAAATGAAACTACAAGGCGGTTCTCTGAAATCGCAGAGGCAGAACCCGAGAGAGAGATTTTATGAATCGTAAAATATGCTTTAAAAATGTATCCCCGAGGAACTCTTCAAATTCTCTTGCTTTAAAGAGAGCGAGTGAGAGAGAGAGAGAGAGAGAGAGAGAGAGAGAGAGGGTGATGCCAGATGTGGTTTGCGAGTGTGTGAGAGAGAGGGGGGGAGAGGAGAGAGAGAGAGAGAGAGAGAGAAAGAGGGGGAGAGAGAGAGAGAGAGAGAGAGAGAGAGAGAGAGAGAGAGAGCGTGGGGGAGAGAGAGAGAGAGAGAGAGAGAGAGAGAGGGAGAGGGAGCGAGAGAGAGAGAGAGAGAGAAGGAAAGAGGGGAGAGGGAGAGGGGAGGAGAGAGAGAGAGGAGAGAGGGACAGAGGAGAGGGAGAGAGAGACGAGAAGAGAGGAGAGAGAGAGGAGAGAGGAAGAGAGAGGGGGGAAGAGAGAGAGGAGGAGAGAGAGAGAGAGAGAGAGAGAGAAGAGAGAAAGAGAAGAGCGAGAGAAAAGAGAGACGAGAGAGAGAAGGAGAGAAAAGAGAAGAAGAGAAGAGAGAGAGGAAGATGCGAGAGGAGGAGAGAGAGAGAGAGGAGAGAGAGATGGAGAGAGAGAGAGGAGAGAGAGAGAGAGAGAGAAGGAGAGAGAGAGAGAGAGAGAGAGAGGAGAGAGAGAGGAGAGGAGGGAGAGGGAGAGAGAGAGAGAGGAGGAGAGTGAGAAGAGGAGAGAGGGACCATACATGGAGAGAGAGAGAGAGAGAGAAAGAGAGAGAAAAAGAGAGAAAAAGAGAGAAAGAGAAAGAGAGAGAAAGAGAAAGAGAGAGAGAGAGAGAGAGAAGAGAAACACTACCACGAAACAACCCAACAAATCAGACGAAACCGAACACCAATATCATCATCATCCTCATCATCACCAATCCGCCTAATGAGCGCCTGGCACCGCATCGGAGAGAGAGAGAGGGAGGGGGAGGGATCGGCGAGAGAGGGGAGTAGGAGTAGAGCGGCGCAACTCCGGCACCGGCACCAGCGGTCCAAACCGATGGCGAGGAGCTGAGCTGAGCGGCACCAGCGAGCTAGCGAGCGAGCGCGCGCGTCTCCGGCCGCGGCGTAACGCGTCTGGCCGCACCTGCGCGCAAGACTCGCACCAAGTGTGTCCAAACCTCCGTTCCGTTTCCTCTCGGCTGCGTCGCCCTCGGAGACGACTCCTCCGCACGACCAAGCGGCTTTTAAGACGAGCGCCGAGCCCCCCCCCGAGGAGGGCGGCGGAGCTGCGCTCAAGAGGGGAGCCGAGGCGGAGCTCCGAGGGGAGGAGGAGCAGCCGCCCCCGTGAGGAGGGGGAGACCGGAAGGGAGGCGGCTAGGAGGGAGGCTGCCGTCCCCCCCTCCCCGCCCTCACCCCGCCTTCTCCCTCCTCCGCCCCGCCCCTCAAGCCCCCGCCCTCTCAAGAGGAGGAGCTGCCGCCTCAAGTACTCCAGACAAAGCACCAGGTCCCTCAGCAATAAGGCATCGTTTTCCCCCTTACACTTTCCCCTCTATCGCCTTCCCCTACTCTTCCCTTCCATCGCCTTCCCCTACTCTTCCCTTTCATCGCCTTCCCCTACTCTTCCCTTTCATCGCCTTCCCCTACTCTTCCCTTTCATCGCCTTCCCCTACTCTTCCCTTCCATCGCCTTCCCCCCCCTCCCCCCGAAAGATATACGTTATCGCGACTAACAGCAACGCGAGATAAGGCAATGACGATATTGCTGTGCGCTCTCGCCGTTCGCTCTCTCTCTCTCTGTGTCTCTCTCCCCCTCAGCGATGACTGAAGACCATTCAATTGGAACACTTCTATAAGACGATGATACTAAAGAAGAGGCAGAAAAAAAAGTAAAAAAAATGCGGGGCAAATGCGGACAAAGCACACGCAATCACACGCGCATGCGCACTGACACAGCCTGAATTAAACCCAGAACTCCTCAAGAATCGGTCAAGCGATGAGAAAACCACTCATCCTCTTCCCTTCCTCTTTAACTTCCTCCCTCCTTTTCTCCTCCTCTTCGCCCTTCTCCCCTTCTCTTTCTCCTCCTAACTCTCATCTCCTGTCATTCCTTTCCTCTGTTATTTCCCTTCCCTCACCTCTCCTCCCTCTTCTCCACTGTCATTTTCTCTCCCTCACCTCTCCTACCTCCTCCCCTCTCTTATCTCTCTCCCCCTCCCCCCTCTCTCTCCTGCTTCTAAGACGTTTGGAAATTCTCATTAAGCAACTGGTACACTGGCACCTTCCCGTTACATCAAACGATATCTTCCTTTTTCCTTTCCTCTCCTCTCCTCTCCTTTCTCTCTCCCTTCCTTCCTTCCTTCCTTCCTTCCTTCCTTCCTTCCTTCCTTCCTCCTCTCCTTTCCCCCCTCCCCTCCCCTCCCCTCCCCTCCCCTCCTCTACTTTCTTTCCCTCCCTCCCTCCCTCCCCTCGCCTCCCCTCCTTTCCCTTTCTTCCTTCCTCTCTCCCTCCATCCCTCCCTTCTCTCTTCTTATTTCCGTCACTCCCCCTCTCCCTCTCTTTCTTTCCCTTTCCCTTTTTCCCTCTCGCTCTCATCTCCATCTCTCACATTTCAATCTTCTTCCTACCTCAGCAGACACAACAGAGGTGAGTTGACAACGAAGGAAGGGGAAATAAAGGCATACATTAAAAAAAAGAGAAACAACATGAGAGACAGAGATAGAATGAGAGAGTGGGAGAAAGAGAGATGGGAGGGGGGGGGTACACATACAGATGAAATGAGGGAAAAAGAATTAAAGGCAACCACAAAAAGGGGCGAGGAAGGAAGGAAAGAAAGAAGAGACACCGAGATAAAGGAAAAATGGCTTGAGAAGGTAGGAGAAAAATGAAGAGGGGAGAAAAAAAAGAAAGGAAGAAAAGATAAGAGAAAAAGTGGAAGTAGAAGAATGACGATGGGGATGCAGAACGGAGGAGAGGAAAGAGAGGAGAAGGAGGGAAGGAGATGAGGAGGAGGAGGAAGGTGAGGAAGAGGAGGAGGAGGAGGAGGATCAGGATAAGGTGGACGAGGAGGAAGGGAGTGGAGGGAGGGGAGGGAGGAAGGGAGAAGATGGATCAAGGAGGACGGGGTTGAAGGAACGAGAAGGGTAGGAGGGGAGGGGGAGGGGGAAGGGGGGGAGGAGGAGGAGGAGGAGAGAAAGAGAGAAGGGGTAAGCGTGAGATGCATAACAATAAGCGTCATTAGAATTTAATGCCTGTTGCGCCGCGTCTGACCCGGCCCGCCCACCTCCGCCTTCCCCCGCCCATGCACCCTCGCCTCTCCCTAGCCTTCGTCACAACCCACGCCCACCGTGGCAATGCAAAGGCCCATGCTGATCGTCGTGTCTCGTAGGCCTACGCTTGTATGCGGGCATTAAAAGGGAGGAGAGGGGGTAGGCCTAAATACGACTATCGAGCGAGGATCAGATTGGAGGGATAAACATTGTGAATAAAACAATAAAAAAGACAGAAAGAGAAAGGAGATGATGATGATGTTGATGATGAAGAAAGCTGCTATATATTAAGCACACGAATTATACTCCAAATGAACCCAACTCCAGAGGTCAAGCTAAACCAAGACACCTTGGGGTTCGCGACATGCTAATACAAGGGAAGGGGGGGAAGGGACGGAGGTAGGAGGAAAATAGGAAGATGATGGGGAAAGAGAGGAGAGACGGAGAGCGAAGTGGTGGTAGGAAGGAGGGAGAGGGGGGGAGGGAAAGAGAGAGAGAAAGAGGGGGGGTGAAAGAGAGAGACGAGAGAGAGACGAGAGAGAGACGAGAAAGAGAAAGAGAGAGAGAGAGAGAGAGAGAGAGAGAGAGAGAGAGAGAGAGAGAGAGAGAGAGAGAGAGAGAGAGAGAGAGAGAGAGAGAGAGAGAGGAGAGAGAGAGAGAGAGAGAAATGAACGAGAGAAAAAAAATAGGCGAGAGAGAAACGAAGAACACCCACAAAAAAATACCGACAATACGGAACAAGAATACCGTTACCTCCACCACCCTACCCCTACCCCCCTTAAAAAAAGGAGGAAAACAAGGACAGCAATCTCTGCCAACGTCTTTCTGATACCATTGGCCACACCATTCATTCCAAACACACTCCGGCTGCTCCCCATTAGCACCCCCCCCCCCCATGCCTAGGATATCGACCGCCCTCCTGCCCCGCGTCGATCTCATATTGACTTGATATTGTAACTTCGGCAAGAATGGGATCAGTGATGGTGGTGATAATTGTAATGGTAATAGTAACAATAATAATGATGATGATGGTGATAACAAGACCAAGAGTAATGGAAATGACCCAAAACAATAACAACAACAACGACCAAAACAAAACTGAAATGATTCTACCCACTTCCGAACTGCTCATTCACTCTCCCTTTGCCTCCGCTCTCTCTAAAGCCTCGCACCCCCCAACGCCACCCTAACCCATCCTTAACCCTTTCCTCTTACTCCCTCTTTTCCTCTTCCTCTCCCTCCTTCCTCCCTTTCGTCTCCTCCTCTCTCTCTTCCTCTTCCTCTCCCTCCTTCCTCCCTTTCGTCTCTTCCTCTCCCTCCTTCCTCCCTTTCGTCTCCTCCTCTCTCTCTTCCTCTTCCTTTCCCTCCTTCCTCCCTTTCGTCTCCTTCTCTCCTTCCTTCCACCCTTTCGACTCCCTCCTCTTACTCCATCCTCCCTTTCGCCTCCCTCCTTTCCCTACTACCCTACCCCCTCCCTCCTGCCCTCTCATTCCTCATACCTTCCCACCCCTTCCCTCAAACACTGCTCCCCCCCCCCATACCCCTACCCTCAGACACTGCCCCAAGGTGCCCTGTTCCGGGACATTCTGAATGAAACAAACTTATTTAATTACCGGGACTGATGAACAAGCCGCACTTTGAGGAGTGTCGGTAAACTGCGTAAGGCGGGTCCGGTGTGGAGATGGGAAGGGGAAGGAGGAGGAGGAGGAGGAGGAGGAGGAGGGAGGAGGAACAACACCTTTCTGGACAATCAAGATCACCCCCAAAACACACCAGAACAAATCTCAACTAACGTGAACAATTCAGGACAACCGCGCCGACAAGAGCACCAAATAAAAGGAACAACAAATCCCCCCCCCAAAAAAAAAACAAAAAAAAAACAGCGATAATAATATAAAAGAAAAGGAGAAGCAGCAGCAGAAACAGAAGAAGAATTGAAAGATCCTTTCAGCCGTGAACACTCGTGAATAAAACTGAACAACATCCGGTCACCGAGGGGTAGGGGGGTTAGAGGGTAGGGGATTGGAGGTACGGGACGGTAGTGACAGTGGGCCCAGACACAGACACACACTCCCTTTCCCACTTAGCTCCCCAGCTCCACCCCACTCTATCTCTTCCCCTCACCGTATTCCCCCTCCGTCCCCAACCAACCTCATTACCCACAACTCCCCCCCCCCCATCCCTACCATATCCCCATTCTCCCTTAACTCCTACCCACCCATCTCCCCCCTCACAAGCCTTATTCTCCCCCAACTCATCACCCCCTTCCCCCCTTACCACCCTCCTCCCTCAACACTCCTACCTCCTCCTTCCACCCTCCACCCCTCCTCCCCCCTCACCCCTCCCCACCCCCAGGGGATGGTCCACGAGAAGGAAAACCCCATTTAAAGTTTCAAAACTCAATACCGCAAACTTGCCTACTTTATTTCTCGAGTGCCACCGGCGAGAGGGGGAAGGCCATCTGTGATATATGCTGCTCCTGCCAGCGGGGGGCGGGGGGCAGGGGGCGGGGGGTCTACTGTGCTTGGGGTTGTGTGCTTTGTTTTGGGTTTGTGTGCTTTCTTTGGGGTTGCATGCTGTACTTGGGGTAGTGTTTTATTTGGGGCTGTGTGCTGTGCTTGGGATTATGTGCTGTGCTTCGGCTGTGTTATGCGCTTGTGGTTGCGTGCTATGAAGGTCCCTTAATATAGAGGGAGTGTTGTGTCCATACCGCGGGTTGTGTAAAAATAGGCATATCGCTTATTGGGCTTCACTGTGAACGTTACTTGTGATGCGTATGCGTGCGCTAGTGTATGTGTGTATGTGTGTATGTGTGTGCGTGTGAATGTGTGTATGTGCGCGTGTGCGTAAAAGAGGGGAGGGGTTGTAGGAAGAACGTAGTTTACAGGGATGTAGTTATTGATGATGGTTAATTTGATTACAGCTGCGAGCTTACAGATTAAATCGGATTTACGCGTGTTGAAATTGAAGCGTGCAAGAGCCCCAGCGAATACTTCTGTATGGCAAACATGTAATGCCTCGGTATTACACATTCATCAATTACATTTCGCGCGAACACCTTCCGCACCTTCGCCTCTTCATTCTAATAGCAACAAAAAAACAATAATAAAAACAAAAACACAACTCCCGCAAACGCCTTCCGCACCTTCGCCTCTTCATTCCAATACCAACAAAAACAAAAACAAAGACAAATACACAACACATATGAAACCCACACGACAAAAACATTAACACTACGTCTGAATTCTTCCCTTGAAGAAGAAGATAGAGAGGAGGAGGAGGAGGAGGAGGAGGAGGAAGAGGGGAGGTGGAAGAGGAGGAGGAGGAGGAAGAGGGGAGAAGAGGAAGAAGACAGGACAGGAAGAGGAGGAGGGAGGAGTAGGGGAGGGAAGTGGAAAGAAGAGGAGATGGAAGACGGGGGAGGAGGAGGAGGAGAGGGAAAGGGGGGAGGAGGAAAGGGGGGGGGAGGAGGAGGAAAGGGAGGAGGAGGAGGAGGAGGAGGAGGAGGAAAGGGAGGAGGAGGAGATGGAGGAGGAGGAGGATATAAAGGAGGAGGAGGAGATGGAGGAGGAATGGATGGAGGAGGAGGAGATGATGGAAGAGGAGGAGGAGGAGGAGGAGGAGGAGATGATGGAGGAGGAGGAGGAGGAGGAGGAGGAGGGGAAAAGGGAGGGGGAAGAGCAGGAAGAAGTGGAGGAAGAAGAGGAAGAGAAAGAAGAAACGGTAATGATGGTGTTTGCAGAAGAGGGTGAGGGTGGAGGTGGCAGAAGACGAAGAAGGGGAAGATGAAGATTAGAAGGAGGAGGTCATTGAGGGAAAGAAAGAGGAAAAGGAGGAAGAAGAAGAAGGAGAGGTAGCAAAGACGGTGGGCGAAACGATAAGAGGGAGAGAAAGCGGAAAAAGAGAAGAGGAGGAAGATAAGAGGGAGGAGGAGTAAGAGGAGAATAAGGTAGAAGAAGAAGAAGAAGAAGAAGAAGAAGAAGAAGAGGTCCAACGAGCCAGCGGACGTGGGATGTGATGGACGCCGCACGTCAGCAAACCCATGATGGCTCCACCAGACAGCAAAACCCACACCTACTCCACACACCACCGCCCGTGTCGCCAATTTCTCTTACTTTTTTTGAAGTCTCCGCCCCACCCAAGCTCTCCTCTCCTCTCTTCCCCTCCCTTCCTCCCTCCTTTCCTTTCCTTTCCTTTCCTTTCCTCTCCATTTCCTCCATCCCTCACTCACTCTTTCTTCCTCCCGCACCTCCATCTCCCTATGCAAAGATGGAGGATTTATCACATTTTCGATATGTGTGTGTGTGTGTGTGTGTGTGTGTGTGTGTGTGTGTGTGTGTGTGTGTGTGTGTGTGTGTGTGTGTGTGTGTGTGTGTGTAAGTATGTATGTATGTATGTATGTATACATACATATATATATATAAATATATATATATATATTATATATATATAATTATATATATATATATATATATTATATATATATATATATTATATATATATATTTTTATATATACATATATTATATATATATATATATATATGTATATATATAAATATATATATGTGTAAATATGTGTGTATATATATATATATATATATATATATATATATATATATATATATATATAACAAAAAAAATATATTAAAGGGAAAAAATGTCATGGATCTATTTCAATTCTTCATTGTCAATCCCCATCCCCCCTCCCTTTTCTTCCTCTAACACACACACCAAAAAAAAAG
>NW_028234423.1:19221968-19224468 GCF_977035675.1 Penaeus japonicus | reverse complement strand
CACGAGGAAAAGACAAATGCCAATGTGGGGGAGACAGAACACACACGCGCGCGCGCACGCGCACGCGCACGCACACGCACACGCACACGCACACGCACACAATGTTCGCAACAGAAACACAAGAGACACCTAGGTTCATCCCCCATCCCTCCTCCTCATTCGTAACAGGTCCGAGACCAACCTCTTTGACGACTAAGAATAAGGTCGTATTTTCCGAAGGTCGCGTTCCAAAGGGTGCAAATGAGGGGGAGGAAGAGGAGGACGAGGAGGAGGAGGACGAGGAGGAGGACGAGGAGGAGGAGAAGGAGGAGGAGGAAGAGAAGGAGGAGGGGGAAGACGAGAGGAGGGGAAGGGGAGGGGGAGGAGGAGGAAGAAGAGGAATATCATGAAGATAAAGAAAAATAAAAAGAAGAAGAAGGAGAAGGGGAAAGAAAATGAAAGGGAAAAAATAAAAAGAAGAAGAAGAAGAAGAAAGGATAAGAGAGGAAGGTTAAGGCTCCCGGCGTGACGATACAATTTCAATCTGATTTATCTAATTTTTTACCACTTAAATGTTTGGATCCTGTTCCCTTGGTGTGGGCTGTACGCCGCCTGCCCGCCCGCCCGCCCTCTCTCCCTCCCTTCCTCTCACCCCCTCCCCCTCCCACTCCTTGGCTTCTGTCCTTTCCCCCTTTCCCTTCCCTTCCCTTCTCCTCTCCTTACCTGCTTTCCATTCCATTCCTTATCCTGTCCGACTATCTCTACTTCATCGTGCATTTCTCCATCTCCCCCCCTCCCCTCCTATCAACTCAACCACCCCTCCCTTCCTGCATCCCCTTCCCTCCCCATCCCCTTACTTCATTCCCTTCCTCAGCTCCTCCCCTGCTGCATCCCCTACCGCCTACCCACCTGTTCCCCTACTACATCCCCTACTACATCCCCTACCTACCTCCCTACCTCCTCCCCTGCTTCCTCCCTTTCCCCCTTCCCCTATTGCCACCCCGCCCCTGCCCCCGCCCCAATCGCCATCCCCGCCCCTGCCCCCGCCCCAATCGCCATCCCAGCCCCTGCCCCCGCCCCTATTGCCACCCCCGCCGTCCACGCTCGAGCGGCCACGGGGTGCACGGCTAAAGCGCTCTACCACAAACAAGCGTCATCAACAACACGCTTCGCTGATGACAATCCTCGCGCTCGTCTCGGACTCCTCGCCCGATTCCCAAACATGCGCCTCGTTTAGCATCTCCGTTCGTCTGACTGACTGACTGACTGACTGACTGGCTGACTGAATGGTCTGTCTATCTCTGTCTTTCTGTCTTCCGTTCGTAGGCATGCCTGTTCGTTCGCATATTTGTTTGTTTGTCCATTCGTTTACGTTTGTCCGTTTGTCTGTCTGTCTGTTTGTAGATGCCTCGCTCGTCAGGGCATCACATGCATACGCTTCAATCTCCCGTAGCATATCCCAAAAGAGGGACGAAGAGAGAAAAAAAAAACGAAAAGAAAGGGAGGAGTAATGAAAAAAAAATATGAAGAATGAGAGGAAAATCAGTCTGATGGAAGGAGGCAAAGTTATATAAATAGTCCAAAAAGGGATAAGGAGGATGACGATGGCCACCGCGCCTTCCACCGGCCTACGCCAATGACCGGCACAAGGACAGGGGGGAGGGAGGAGAGGGAGTAGGGAAGGAGGAGGGGGAAGGGAAGGGAGGAGTGAGGCGGAAATATACGAAGGGAAGAAGGGGGAGGGAGGAAAGGATGGAGGGAAATAATAAGAGAGACGGAGAAGAACGAAGAGGGAAGGATAGAAGCGAAAGGAAGTGGGAGAATGCAGGGCAAGGGAGATAACGAGGCGAGGGTAGAAGCGTGGCATTGCTACTTACGTAAATAGACAGACAAACACTCGCTCACAGACACACGCGCACCCACACCGAGAAAAAAAGACACAAACTAACACACAAACACGGGGACGAGATCGTGTCGTCTTGCAAGTCAGGCTTCACTGGCCGCTCCACCAGCGTAGAGGACGGACGCACACGGGAGCGAACACACACACACTCACACACGTACAAACACACACAAATACACTCGCAAATTCAAACACACATCACACACGCACATACATACATACGCACGCCAAGGCACGGGTCGGTCTGATCCAGCACGCTTTCAAGGCCAAAGTCATCACAGCATTGGATCCAACCAATTAGCACGGGAGTGTGACGTGGCTACTGCCCGTCCCTGTTCCCACCGCTCCCCCTACTCCCCACTCCCCACTCCGCACTCCGCACGCCTCCCTCCCTCCCTCCTGGCCTAACTCCCTCCTTCCCTCCCTCGTCCACCATTCACTCCACCCTCCTCCCTCAACTGCCTGGAGCCATCCCTCCTCCACCACTTACACCACACTTCTCATTCAACTACCATGAGTCTTCCACTTCCTCGTCTTCCTTCACTCATTCACTCCACTCTCTATTCCTCGACCTACTACTCTTCCACTCTCCTCTTCCCACCGACTTGAATCCATTCC
>NW_028234423.1:19209468-19216968 GCF_977035675.1 Penaeus japonicus | reverse complement strand
CACCCTCTCCTTTAACAGTACCTACCCCCCCCCCTCCACCCAAATAACGCAATACGAAAAAAGGATCTGATCGCATCCTGTCGGGGAATGGACGACGACCGCCGCAATCTATCCTCGTGAATAAAAAACAGAAGTAATTTCCCACAATCCATGTGTACTTCGATCTCGTCACTCTGTCAAGCGAGTTGAAGGAGTGAGAGGGGGAGACAGGGTGAGGGGGGAGAGGAGAGTGGGAAGGAGGTGAAGGGAGGAAGAGATGGGATGGATAACTGATACAGAGGAGGGGAGGGGAGGGGAGGGGAGGGGAGAAGAAAGAAGGTGAAGGTGATAGAGAAGGGAGTGGAAAAGAAAAGAAAGCTGAGACGAATAAGGAGGGACATAAATATAAAGACACAGAGAGAGAGAGAGCGCGAGAGAGAGAGAGAGAGAGAGAGAGAGAGAGAGAGAGAGAGAGAGAGAGAGAGAGAGAGAGAGAGAGAGAGAGAGAGAGAGAGAGAGAGAGAGAGAGAGAGAAGGTGACAGGAAGAGTCTTAAAAAATGAGCGAAAGAGGGAAGAGGGAAGAGGGGAGAGGCGGGAGGCGAGAGAAGTTAAAAGACTGGTATCCTTTCGTCAAAAGAAAACCGAAAAAGAGAGAGCAAAAAAGAGAGAAAAAATACACAACCCCAAGAAGACTAAATAAGCAATAACAACGACCTCCAAGTAAGTAAACGGCGGCTGCCGAACCCGTGGCGCGCCGGAGGAGAAGTTCCCCGACAGGGCCGAGCCACGGCGCAGGAGGATGAGCGATGGCGTCGCGTCACGCACTAACAGCCGTGGCAGCACCTTGCTCCCCCCGCGTGAAATTAGCTCGACAGCCCCCCTCCCTTCCCCTCCCCTCCCCGTGCCGCAAACGAGGCTGGTTCGACCCGCGTGACGGTTCGTCGGTTCATCAATTATCAGTAGCGCTATCGTTAACTCTGGGAGGATGAGAGTGTTATATCAGCCGCTCTTTTGACTGCTGCGGTAAACTCAGCCTTGAACAGGGACAACAACAGCCGGGGCGGGAAGCAGAGGCGGAATGAAAGACAGAAAACGACCCACGACAGAAACAAGATCACGCTGATACGAAATCAGAGACCGTGATTAATAACTTTTAAAAAAGGCAAACAATAACAAAGAACCACAAGCCACACGAACCGGCCGAGCAGCATCAGCCGCCACACAGCAGAGTCGGCCAGCATCGAAGGCAGCGAGTAAACAGCGACGCCATCCCGATAGCGCCATCCCGACAGACAGCGCCGTCGACAACAGCGAAATTACCACCGCCACCACGTGTGTGCGAGCGCGTGGGAGCGAGGTGTGTGTACACGGACGTCCACACGGCAACAAATGAGTACAACGACATGCGGCGGTTCGCCATACTAACCGCACACTGCACGCTTTAATCCACCTCGCCTTCCACATCACGCCCACGCAAACAAACACACACATACAAGCAATCCCTTAAGTTCGGCCATTCTGTCTCACGGTCTGTCTTTCTGTCCATCTTATCCTGTTTTTCTTTCGCAAGTCGTATCTTTCCGTCCCCGTCTTACCCATCATGCATTCATGCAAGCTCACCCGCACACAGACCAACAGGCACACATGACTTTAATATTCGAAAGGTTTTTAAAGTGATCGCCCTCGCCACTTCCTCTCTCACAGTGACCGCGCTTCTTGTGCGTCCTACTGGCGGCCGGTCGCCTCCCGATGCCGACCCTTCCTTCGCCTTTTCCCTTTTCCAGCTAGGCATGTAAGTCAGTCACAGTCAGTCAGTCTGTCTGTCTGTTCCCTCATCTCACTTTCCATCATTCACTCATTTTTCCAATGCCATTTCCCCTGTCCACCTTCCCTGACTTTCTTTCGAATACTAAGTGGATGCATGAGGTCCCTCTCCACCCACCCTAGACCTAGACTGCACATCAAAGGACCGATTTTCCAAGTCGCTCGCTATCACACCTTTCCCGTTAGGTAAAGTATAGAGGCGAAGTCAGAATAAAAGCCAGAATAGAGGAGAGTGGAAGAGAGAAAAGAGAAGGAAGGAAAAGGAGGGAGAGAAGAGGAAAGCGGGAGGGGCTTTGGCGTCCCCTTCCACTTGGGTCGCCCGACACTTTGCCAGAACCAACACCGGCGTCGCGAAGGCGCAGTTTCTACGGCCGCAACATCCCGTGCAGCCACCGGATGGATTTGCTGATGTCTCCTCCTCCTTTGCCTTCTCCTCCGGTTCTCTCAGCCCCCCTTTCGCTCGTTTCACCCCTCTCACCTCATCTTCCCTTCCTTTACCTAATAAAACCCGTTTGCACCAATGGCACTAATGTCCGCCGATATCGGAGTCTATTGATACTCTGCGATCCGACCTCCTGCTACCTTCGACCCAATGCACACTCGAACCGAACCACCGCATATCCAGCGTCGCACAAGCGCCGCCGAAGACGCCCCTCCGCGCCCCGGGCCGCCCGCGCCCTCGTGAGCCGCCGAGCGCAGGAGACAATGCGTCGCGGGGCGTGATGATCCCTAGTATCGGGGTCGGGGGTGGTGTGGGTTGACCCAACACTTCCGGCAGACAAACCCACAATTATCTACACCACTTGATAACTCTCGCCCGCCTGCCTACCTGTGTGTGTCTGGGGCTGCCATGTCACAGCGCTCCGCAACACGACGCCCTCGCTCTTTCTCTACCGTCCCGTTCTTTTCCTGTCTATTTCTGTCTGCCGGATTGCCTGCCTACCTCCTGTCTCTCTCTCGTCTGCCCTTGCATGCCCTTGCCGAACCCTAGTAACTCCGGAAAAATGACGAGAGCGATGCCTGTGTGTGTGGAGGGGGGGTGCCAAAAACACACGACAGAAGAAAATCCGACTCAAAAGGGAATTATTAGAAAAGATTAAGAAGCCCCCAAGCCTAACAAACAAACAAAACGCACACGCCCGCAAAAACAAAAATAGCGAAAAAAGCAAGTAAGCAAATTCATCACCAAATAAGATTTAAAGGGTTTAAAGACTTATAGCACCACAATCACTCTCTCCCAACCCCGTCGTAATGTTGAAAGTTAGCACCATTTCCGAACAACCCCGACGTGGCCAGTTAACAAAGACAAACCAAGGTCACCGGCGACCCCCGACCACCAGACAAGGTCGCGGCTCGTTCACCTCTTCCGTCTCCCCTCACTCTCCTCCTCCCTCCACTCCACATCAGTGTGTATTCTTGTGATAAGGTCAAAAGTATCAGCGAGCGCGCACACACATACGCACGCATGCACGCGCACGCATGCACGCACATACACACGCGGCAACACCATCCGAATCCCACCAAGAAAATGCCACCAAGATCGTCCAATAAAACAGAACCCAACGCCCAGCTGGAACACGAGGCGAGGTAAACGCACCGCTTCGTTCGTGGCAAGTCCGGCGTCCAACCCGCTCCTTCGGTTCGTCCGGACAGAATGCGCTGAATCAGTCATAAGGCAACGATGGCCGCCGCGGGGAGAGCATCAATCATGCCGCGAATTATTCAAAGCGAGCGAGACCCAGCGGATGCGCAGCTGCCCGAGGGATTCGGACTACAACAACACGAGGGAGAAAGAGAGACAGAGAAGGAGAGAGGGAGAGAGAGAGAGAGAGAGAGAGAGAGAGAGAGAGAGAGAGAGAGAGAGAGAGAGAGAGAGAGAGAGAGAGAGAGAGAGAGAGAGAGAGAGAGAGAGAGAGAGAGAGAGAGGGAGAAAGAGAGAGAGGGGGAGAAAGAGAGAGAGAGGGAGAAAGAGAGAGAGAGGGAGAAAGAGAGAGAGAGGGAGAAAGAGAGAGAGAGAGGGAGAAAGAGAGAGAGAGGGAGAAAGAGAGAGAGGGAGAAAGAGAGAGAGAGGGAGAGGGGGGGAGAGGGGGAGGGAGCGAGCGAGCGAGAGAGAGAGGGGAGAGGGAGAGGAGGGAAGAGAGAGAGAGAGAGAGAGAGAGAGAGAGGAGAGAGAGAGAGAGAGAGGAGAGAGAGAGAGAGAGAGGAGAAAGAGATAGAGGAGAGAGAGGGAGGAGAAAGAGATAGAGGAGAGGGAGGAGAAGGAGATAGAGGGAAGAGAGGGGGGGAAGAGAGAGAGAGAGAGAGAGAGAGAGAGAGAGAGAGAGAGAGAGAGAGAGAGAGAGAGAGAGAGAGAGAGAGAGAGAGAGAGAGAGAGAGAGAGGAGAGAGAGGGGGGGGGGAGGAGAGGGAGAGGGAGAGGGAGAGAGAGGGAGGAGAGAGAGAGAGAGAGGAGAGAGGGAGAGAGAGAGAGGAGGGAGAGAGGGAGAGAGAGAGAGAGGAGAGAGAGAGAGGAGAGAGGAGAGAAGAGAGAGAGAGAGAGAGAGAGAGAGAGAGAGAGAGAGAGAGAGAGAGAGAGAGAGAGAGAGAGAGAGGAGAGAGAGAGGAGAGAGAGAGGAGAGAGAAGAGAGAGAAGAGAGAGAAGAGAGAAAGAAAGAAGAGGGGGCGCTGTTGCGACCTTTTCAAAAGTGTATCCATGCATTTCTCATTAACCAGTTCTATCCGTAATGCTCTGTCTCTGTCTGTCTGTCTGTCCCTCTGAACCAAAGAGCGAGAATCAGGAATCACGCGTATAAAAAAAAACTGAACCGTATCATAAAAAAACTACATACATAGCAATCTAGAATGTCAAAGGTTCGGAGGTATCAAAAAAGTTAATAAAAAAATATCTAAAGCATATTCTAAATTGTTGCGCTCATCAAATCAACACTATTTTGCAAAGGAAATGAGATAGCTGCTGCTGTTCTCTCTTTCTCTTTATCTTCCTCTCTCTCTCTCTCTTCCTTTATATATCTTCCTCTCTATCTTCCTCTCTATCTCTCAAAGAAACGGCATAAAGTGAGGTAGAGTAGACGGCATCAGACACGAAACAGAGAAACAGATATAGATAGAGAGAAAGAGCAAGATGGAGATAAAAAAAAATAATAACAAAATCCTGTAGCAGGCTGTTGCACCCTTGACATTCCGACAGCAACAAAGCCGGCATGTTTTCACTGTCAAAAATCAATATGCCCCGTGTTAACATCGGCGAAATTTTCTGTATTGACTCGAAGCATGGCATAATATTTCCCCGACTATGTCAACACCAATATTTACGGCCACGTCGCTGCTCCAGGTTAAAGGGGACGGCGGCGAAGAAAGCCTACGCGCACTGCACTCCACGCTTGACTTAGCGCTTAGCAGCATGATTATCGTCGTCGGCATCGTTATTATCATCGTCGTCGGGGGACTTAACGCTTGTCTTTTTTTTTTCTCTCTCTCTCTGTCAAAGACGATGCCGGTGATAGTGACGATGATGACGACGAAGTAGAAATAGAAAAACCCAATGTCATAGAGCAATCATAACGATGAAACTTAACAAGGACAAAGTTCGCAATGCCATCCTAGTGATAGTGCTTCTGCTTCGACTCCTGCTAGTTCTCACGAGTGCTCCGCCCTGATGGGTAAGGAAAGCATCGTTGCTCGCACCCGTTGCATGACCTGGCTTCTTGTCTGCGGTCCCTCATGACACACAAAATACTGCTAGACTGCCATGCAAAGCCTCATGGCACATCATGACAATATAAATGTCTGTACATTACTATTCTGTAATCATTTTGCAAATGCATCCGATAAAAGCATTGTTCTAGATAATCGTATAACAAATAAATATCAAAAATACATACGCCTTGTCCTACGTTACAGAAAATATATATTCACTTAAAAAAAATATATATATACAAAAGTTCAACACATGTATATCACAGCAACGCAAATACGCATAATTCATGCAACCCCCACCCACAGTTCCCCTTCCTCTCCCTTCCCCTCTCCCCTCCCCATCCTATCTTCCCACATCTCTTCCCCCTTCCCCCTTCCCCCTTTTCCCTCCACCCACCACCCCCTTCCCTAACCCTCCCCCGCCTACCGCCCACTCCTCCATCCCTCCGGCAACAACAATTAAGCGCAGGTGTATAATCAAGCAAGGGAACAAACTGCCTCGAATCACGCGCTAATGCCTCACAAGCCTTCCTCTCCCCCTTCCCCCCTCCCCCTTCCCCTTCCCCTCCATGTCCTTGTCATTCTCTTTCCTCTCCCCCCCTTTCCCCTCCCTGTCCATCTTCCTCTTTCACCCTTACCCTTGCCCCTTCCTTTGTACCTCTCCTCGTCCCCTTCTTTTCCCCTCTCTCTCTCTCTCTCTCACCGACCTCCTTCTTCCCGCCAACCGACGACGAAGCAATCGCTCACTCGCGGACGAAGGTGGAAAGCACTCGGGAGATGCGATTCCTCCCTCCCTCCCTCCCTCCCTCCCCTTGCTCACTCCCCCACTCACTCACTCTCCGACCCGTCTCAAGTTAAGTTGGAAGATTTAACACCTGCTAAAGGTAATGTCATTTGCATATGTAATGTATCTAACAGACATACATACATACACATACACACTAACACACACGGGGAGAGGGGTAGAGGGAAGGGGGAGAAAGGGAGAAGGGACAAAAGGAGAAGGAAAAGGTAGGAAGGAAGGAAGGAAGGAAGGAAGGAAGGAAGGAAGAAAGGAAGGAAGGGAGGGGGAGGGAGAGAGAGAAAGAAACATGAATTTTAACTCGCCTTCACATTTGCAGCAGATGTGTAAGGGCGTGTGTGTAGGAATGATGTGCACGAAAAAAAAAAAAACATGATCACCTACATAAATACCCTCCCCCTCCCCCTCCGTCCCTCCTCTCGCCCTCCTCCTCCCACAACCTGCTTAGCTCTAAAGCCCAGCTGATTATGCAATGATCAATAATCAATATTTTCACTGCTTGTCAATTAAGTCTTCATTGTTAGCGACGCCGTGTGGCTCCCCGGGGAAGGATCGCGGCCGCCGGAACGCGATCACGGCCGCCAGATTGACGACTGATGATTGGTAACTGGCTATTGGTGACTGGCGACTGGCGATTGGCGCCTAGCGACTGACGGATGGCGCCTAGCGACTGACGGATGGCGACGCGAACATATGCATTCTGCCGCGCTCATTCAGTCGCTCTGGTTTCTCACTCATGATGTATATGTTTAAACTCTTTTCTTCTTCGTCTTTTCACACACAAAAAGAGAACTTATATATTTCCGCTCTTCTTTTTTCCTTCCTTTCCTTTTGCATTCAATCCATTCATTCGCTCGTTCGTTCGTTCAGTCTGTTGTCAGTCAGTCAGCCAGTCTCATCTCTCTCTCTCCCTATCCTCCATCTCCCGCTCCCTCTCCCTCTCCCACCTCCCTCTCTCTCTCTCTCTCTCTCTCTCTCTCTCTCTCTCTCTCTCTCTCTCTCTCTCTCTCTCTCTCTCTCTCTCTCTTATCTTTCCATCTTTCTTTTCCTCCTCCTTTGAATACCCCAGAAGAGCAAGATAAAGAGAGAGTGAGAGGAGAGGAAAGGGGGAGGCGGAGAGGGGGAGAAGAGAGAAATCAGAAAAAAATGGGGGGAGGGGCCACGGTGGCACCCTCTGGCATCCCAAAAGACCACATTAA